>NW_022589710.1:19242999-19342829 GCF_004348235.1 Phoca vitulina
CCGGCCCCCCCGGGTTCCCTCAGCGCCGCCCCCCGGCCCGGCCCCCCCGGGTTCCCTCAGCGCCGCCCCCCGGCCCGGCCCGGCCCCCCCGGGTTCCCTCAGCGCCGCCCCCCGGCCCGGCCCGGCCCCCCCGGGTTCCCTCAGCGCCGCCCCCCGGCCCGGCCCGGCCCCCCCGGGTTCCCTCAGCGCCGCCCCCCGGCCCGGCCCCCCGGGTTCCCTCAGCCCAGCCCGGTCCAGCCCGGTTCCCGGGAGGATGAAGTTCGTGTGTAAAGAGGAGCATCCGTTCGAGAAACGCCGCTCTGAGGGCGAGAAGATCCGAAAGAAATACCCGGACCGGGTTCCGGTGATAGTAGAAAAGGCTTCCAAAGCTCGGTTAGGAGACCTGGACAGAAAGAAATACCTGGTGCCTTCTGATCTCACAGTGGGTCAGTTCTACTTCTTGATCCGGAAGCGAATTCATCTCCGAGCTGAGGATGCCTTGTTTTTCTTCGTCAACAATGTCATTCCACCCACCAGTGCCACAATGGGTCAGCTATACCAGGAACACCATGAAGAAGACTTCTTTCTATACATCGCCTCCAGTGATGAAAGCGTCTACGGTCTGTGAAGCTGCTCCCCCTGAGGTGGGGGGTCCCGTTCTACAAAGAGAGAGGTGGCCCCCCCTCCTTGACCTACTCCTCCTCGGGGCTCAACCACCACCTCCCTTCTTCAGGACCTGCACTTCCTAATGTTTGAGGCTCTCTTCCAGCCCCTCTTAGCAGGAGGGCTCGTGGGGGAGGTGACCTCTTGGACCTCTCCTTTCTCCCCTTTCTCTTACCACCTTTCCCACTCTGCTTTAGACTTCTCGATTGTCAATCTGTCACATCCAGCGATTGTTTTGGTTTCTGTTCCCTTTCTAACTGCCCAAGGGGCTCAGAACCCCAACATTCCCTTCCTTTCACTACTTTCTTTTTTGGGGGTAGATGGAAGGGACTGAAATTGTGGGGGGAAGGTAGGAGGCACATCAATAAAGAGGAAACCACCAAGCTGGAAAAAAAAAAAAAGAAGACTGTTAGGACTTTAGTCTACTGAAAATATTTAAAAAGACTTTTAGGTCTATGTTTATTTGTCTTCTCCTTTTCCCAACTTGCTTTGCCTCTCCTACGCTCCCACCAAACACCTTGCCCTAACACACAGGACTGTGTGTGTTAAATTTATTGACTGGAATTTTTAGTTAATTACTCTAGATTTCAAAAGTAGTTAATAATATTAGACACCAGGTGACTATAAACTTTAATTGCTTTACTTCACTGGCAGCTGAATATTTTGGTTTTTGAGGATATAATCATCAACAAGAGAAATAATTTGTAAACATGAAGGTATGCGGGATTAGTTACGTATCCCTTGGCAAGCTTCTGACGATGAGCAAAGATATATAACAATACATTTGATACTTACTTTTGATACAACTCTAGACTGCAACCATCAATACTTTTTGAACTTTGAACCTATTGTTTATAACTTTTTAACTACTGTAATTTTAAACCCTAAGAGGTTTTACAATAAATGAAAGAACAAAAGAAGTGCTTTATTTTATGAGCTTCTACATCAGTGACAATTGCAAAATTGCTCGGAAGCCTGGATGAACTGAAGCCAAGACCAGATATGGTCCAAAAGCCAGAAGTTCCCTACCTTTTATGAAATTGGCAATAGTTTAGGGAAACCAAATAAGAGAAACAAAGAGACAGAGAGAGAGAGAGGAGATATTTCTTATTTTCACTTTTGAGAATTTCTCTAAAGAAGCTAACACCTTTCACAGTGAAACAACATAGAAAATAAAACAATTTTAATACCACAGATATGTTGCTCTATCAAAATACCAGTGAACACACGCTCAGAATCCAGAGAAAAGCAAATGTGAAAATGTACTGTATGTCAAAGAATCAGGTTTTGTTTTGTTTTGTT
Organism: Phoca vitulina; assembly: GCF_004348235.1. Classification (NCBI taxonomy): domain Eukaryota; kingdom Metazoa; phylum Chordata; class Mammalia; order Carnivora; family Phocidae; genus Phoca; species Phoca vitulina. The sequence goes on from NW_022589710.1 coordinate 19,244,944, forward strand.
TTTACCTAATTTTATGCAAAATGAAAATGAAGACCTTTGGACATGGAGAAGTTAATAGTAAAACAGTTGTTAGATGGGAGTTTAGCAGCAGGTTAAAATTTTTTTGAGAAATAATCCTTGAGTAGGTAAAGATAAAGAGAAAAGGCAAATGCTCTTGCCCTAAGCCATTTGTCTAGTTTAGAGAGACACAATAACAAGGACCTAGAGAGATAACTCTAAGCAAAATTTGTCCATTCACTCATTCAACCAATAATTTTACTGAGTACCAGTAACTATATGCCAAGTGCTCTTCTAGACTAGGGGAACTACAGATGAACAAAAAAGGTCCCAATTCTTATAAGATTTACATTTTAATTGAAGAAAGAGATGTAATAAATGGCAAACACATTAAGATTGTTCCACATAATAAGAGCTTTCATTAAATAAGATGATGTGACACAGAATATCTAGGAGGGCAACAAATTACCACAAAATTTAGCTACTTAAAAAAAACACGTATGTATTTTCTCACAATTTCTGTAGGTCAGAAATCTGGACCCAGATTAGCTAGGTTCCCCAGCTCAAGGTCTCTCACTAGGCTGCCATCAAAGTGTCCACCAACTCAGCTGATTTGGCTTTATCCAAGCCTGCCAAAGAGGGAGTGAGCAAGAGAGGGAAAGACAGAAGTCAGTCTTTATAGCCTTATCTCAGAAATGGCATCTGTCACTTTTGTCATACTCTATTTCATTTGAAGCAAGTTACTAGGGGCAGCCCCGACACAAGTGGAGAGAATTCCAGAAATCAGGAATCCATCCCTGGTAACCCTTTTAGAACCAGCCTACCCCACAGGGAATCAGAAGGCAGAAAAGGACATGAAGCTGTGATATCAGAAAGAGAAATGCAGCCCTGAATAACACCAGGATGAATCCAGATTTAGCTAATCTCCTTTACCTAAGAAAGAAACTTCTGCATGGGAAACAAAGATAATCCAAAGAGAGAATATACTGCTCAACTTTCACAAATCTTACACAGGTTTGTTATAGTACTGACACTTCCATTTTTGCTCAATATTTATTCAACATTATTTGTAGAATGAAAACATATTTATCTTTTCCATCTGTTTCAATTCCAACTCCTATTCTCTTATCTGACCTATGTGCTCTCCTATAAAAACACAAAAACAGCAAAAACATTTTTTATTAAATTTAGCTCTAGTTGGGACAAAGTAGTTTAACTCCAAGGCTACACTTGGTCTAGCCATATTTTAGTCAGAAGGCAAGTAAATCATTTAGGATTCTACTACATCAAAAGACTTGAATCTGCTAAATTCTAGATCAGCTTTGGGCAGATGATTTAACCTCACTGAGCCTCAGTTTCCTAATATACAAAATAGGAACATAAGAATAGTAACAATATTATTTCTTACTTCAAAGGACAGATGAGGATTAATGATGTATGTGTTAGCATTTTGTAACCTATGAAATACTGTGCATCTTTAGAAAGTTTAATTTAAAAAGTGGTTAATACAAAGAAATTGGAAAGTGATAAGCTTAGGAAATTATACAAGATTTTTAACATCACCACTCATTTCTCTCCTACACAGAAAAATGAGAACATGCTGACCCAGTTTTCTTCGATTTGCAATACTCTTAAATATTAAGTAAATGCTTTATATCTTTAACTCATTGTTTATACCATACAGTGCCCCAAAACACAGCAATTTCGAAACTCTGAAAATTCTTAGAAGGTGTCTTTGTTTACTAAACAACAGTAAAGAGTCACAAAAGAGTTAACATGGAAATGAAAGCAAAGAGAATATCATATGTATTGGAAAAAAGAACTATATTAAAATGAGCTCATTTTTATCAGAAGAAAATTGTTCTTATTTTAAAACAGATGCATGTCCTTTTACAATTACAGAAGCTGAAATATAACTGTAATCTACAACCATAAGGTAAGATTTCCATCTTTATGTGACATGAAAAATGTGCCAAGCCAAGACTTTTCCATAAACAAAATTGCTTTCTTCAACTCGCACTTTAATGCAAGATATCAATCATATGGTGGATTTTATTACTCAGAATTTAGCTTTGTTTTTTGACAGATTGCTTGCAGTCAGCTTGAAGTACAATTGTATATCATCCTTATTATATACATATCTGAATTTGTGGACCCTTTTTTATTTTAAAAAGAGTATTATAAATGGGAAGAAATACCTGGTGAGGTAGAATTAGTTTGACATCAACCATTTTAACTCAATGGTATAGTTTTGATAACATGTCATTATTTTATCGACAGTAGGTCTGAGGCAGCAGGTTTTCTATAAGACACCAGCGGATAACAATGTCTCACAGCTATATGAACCACCCCTCTATTTTGACTTTTTTTTTTTTTTACTTTTCCACATGCTTCTATTTATCAAACCATTCTCATTTTGAATAAAAAGGCAACATTGACATCAATAAATGCACTGATTAGACAATACATACAGAGGATACATATTCGTACATGGCAGCAAGATCATGAAAAGTATAATTTCTTTTTGGTAAAAACCAATCTGCTGTGGCCCAAATGGAGAAATAAAAGTAGTAGGAATAAAAACTACACTTGTGCTCTCTGTGGTCACGAGTAGAAAAGGCAGTCTCAATTTCAAGTGAGCTACAATGACCTGTGTCATTCACAGCCTACCATGAATTTAGTATTCCTTGGGCACACACATAAAGAACAGCAATGCATATTAAAATGAAGATGTAGAGCCTTGAAATGAAGAGTTCACAGCTAAAGTTGCCATAAAATTTGCAGTCTATTTCCAGGTAGGAAAAGTGTAGAGAATTTCTAGTGCTGTCCTTTACAGGGCCAAATTGGGGATGATATTTGCTAAAGCCTTGGCAGATATGCAATCCTACTGAATTCCAGCTGCCTATGAATAAGTAGAATACTTTAAAAACCTTTTAACCTATCTGTGATGAAAAATGCATGCTGTTTTAAACTCCCTTAGAACTTTAAATTAACCACTGCGGCACATTCGGCTCCATGGCCCAGTAGTCCTCAAACCACCAAATGCTAAGAAGAAAATAAGCTATGTGGTTCTTAAAAAAAAAATTAAAAAAAAAAAAACCCTTAACCAAGCCTACTTATGAGGCTTTCCTTCTTCTCAGCAAAATACTTAATTTTCAGGGCTGCTTTAGCTGTCATACTGCTGGGTGTGATTTTTGTTATTGAAAATAAAGGATAAAAGCCTGATCCCAGTACAATCAAATTTAACTTGGGATCAGTGACTAAGAACCACATTCGAATGCTTAGAAGTGCAGATACTTTCAGATAACTCATCTCTATGTAATCCCTACTTAAACATGCTTATACAGATGAGTCTCATTTCCATGGTTTTACTTTAATATTCTTTTAACAACTCTAAAATGAAATAAAAGAGCTGCTAAACACACTTCATTATTGTTTTGAGAAGCCTGGTTTAAACACTTGTGTTGTGAGATATCATGGGCTCAGTGTCTGCATGATCAAGTATTCAGCTTCTCTTGAGGCTGAAACCTATCAAGCTTAGCTTTCAGTCATGTAGAAATTTGGCTCTAAAGGATAGGTCCAGACTCCCTAAGATGACTCTCTGCTCTAAGAAAGAGCCAAAAATGTGGGTAAGAAATACATTCCTTCTGGTAATTTCACACTCCTTTAAAATCCTGATCTTTGTGAGAAATTAGTACATAGTATATTAGCATAGTGGCCACAAGAGGAGTTTTCCACAACGATGAGCTTCTATCCCCAAGTTCCTTCTTAGAAAATCATTCGCATTATTAACTCCTCTTACTAACATGTCATCATACTCAATTTAACCAGAGCATTGTGTTCATTTGCCAGTGTTTGGAAGCATCACATGATCTCATAAGGGTTATCTGAGGTAACAGATGATTTAGGAATTACTGAAGTTAGAATCAGTATCTGTCACATACGAAGTGCTTAATAAATATAGGCACTGACTATGCCTTTGCTACCCATAGTGACTAGATTAACATATATAATATATAAATCCATTTTCTCAATCTAGTTTTTGTGAAGATTATAAATAATGCTGTTCGTAGCATATCTATATGTCAATGTGTTAAACACTGTACTAAGATTTTTATACATATTATTTTAGCAGATGTATAAAGGACCTAAACCATACCCAGCATGCAGAAGGAACTTAATAGTGATACTTATCATTATCTGCCTACATCACACATTGCACAGTGTAAACTGATCTGCTTAGAATTACTCAGCTCCACTGTGAGTCAATTACATCCTGCGTTACATAAAAGCAAGCTATGGTGAAGTCCCACACTATGTAAGCTAAATATACCTACTAATAGTACATATAATTTGATTTAACCTATAATGCTGTGTTAGGTTTAAATCTATCAATAGGACATGCTTGTAGAGATACAATAGAATTATAATAGCGGGTATTAGTGCTATTACTCCCATTTTCTGGATAAGGAAACTGAAGCCAGGAGAGTTTAAGTTACTTGCCCAAGATCAAGCAAAGAATAAGAGGTAGAATAAAGTATTGAACTAACACTGACTGACACCTCAACCCTAGAACTTAACTACCCTACTATACTGCTTCCTATTGTTTGAAGCAGTGGTATAATTTGAAGGACAAAGGCAAGTTTCCAGCCCTTGGAATAAGTCTCAAAGATTTCATTGTTTTTTAATTAACTTTAGGGAACATTAACATCTTCTTAATCTTTGACAATTTCCTATCTGAAGGCAAATCTTAATGAAAAATATTGTTGGGACAGTATGAAGGTAGGAAAATGCTATTTCTCCCTATTCCCTACCAGGCTCATAAAACATCAATAATAAATTCCACCATATTTCCACTGAGCCTAAATGTTGCCTTAGAATTCATGTTAAGACCATGCTCCAGGTAGCTCCTCAAACAGTGAGATCTAGCACATAAACAAAATATTTTCTCATCTTGGCCTTCAGCTCTCTGATTTCTGTTAATAGACTGAGAGGCATTATTGACATTTATCCAGCTAAGTTTTGTTGTAGGTCCCCTGTTACCCATGCACTGTGCTAAATATTGGGACTACAACAATAGCAAGTGTAACATTTGCCCTGAAGAAACTCACAGGCCATCAGGAAAATAGAAAGGAAAAAAGTAAGAATCAACCATTGCTTTACTGCCAAAATCATACAGAAGAAACAAGATGTACATATGTAAAGATAAGGGAAACTAATCAGAGTGTAGGTAGCTATAGGGAACAATTCCAAGGGAAGGCAATATTTGAACTAATCTTCAAAAAATTAAGAGTCAGTCAAAGACAGGCCATGAGGGATAGGTCACCCTAGGCAGAGAATATAGCATATAGCAGGTTGCTTAAGAATGTATGACAATATGTAAGGCTGGAAAAATGAACAAAGCCAAATTTTGAAGGTTTTGTTTGATTTGCTGTAGTCTGTCTTTTATCCTGAAAGAGTTAGGGAGACATTTAAGCATTTCAGACAGGCACATGACAGAATCACTTTTACATTTTATAAAGTCCCCTGGCTGTGCTATGGTAGATCCATTGGAAGGGAGCAACATTTGAGAAGAGGACTTTCCTGGGGCTAGAACTGTAATAGCCCAAGTGAAAAATTATGAAAACATGAACTAAAGTAATAACAGTAAAAATGGAGAGCAAACGGCTCTGTAGAGAAATATTGAAGAGGTAGAATTTATAGGACTTTGAGATTAATTAGAGGTGGTAGAACATGGGAATAGGAAAAATCTATGAGGAAGCCTAATCTCTAGTTTGGGCAAATTGATGTAAGATGATTGCATTTAATGAAAGAAGGAACATAAGACCAGGCAGGGTTTTGAGTGGAAAATAATTAATTTATTTTGCGATAGTTTAAGTCTGACATTGTAATAATGCTTCTATATCAAGCCACACACTTTGCAGTTCAAAATAAAGATATGAATGAAGTGTAGGATATACACCCGGTATCTAAGTGACACTCAAAAATGGGCACAGATTAACACATCCAAGGAAAGGATGTAAGAGCCAATTAAAGTTCCTATTTTAGATTTTGGGAGACAAAGTAACATAGTGGTTATAACAGTAAGCACTGAAGCCAAACTGCCCAGGTTCAAACAGTGGTTCCAGTACTTATGTGTGTAATCTTGAAAAAACTGTTTGATCTCTAAATACCTACGTGTCCTTATAGGTAAGATATGGGACATAATACTACCTATTTCATGAGGTTACTTTGAAATGTTAATACCTGTAAAGGCTTAGAATATTGTCATATGGTAAGCATATAATAAATGTTAGCTATTATAAAATTGAAAATGATCGTTAATGATGATACCAAGAAAATACAGCTTTCCCCTATTCTTAAGACCTTTAAATACAGAATAAAAACACAAATACACCTATAAAATAAATAATAATAATAATAATGGTAGGAGAGCTAGTATCAAAAGAATGTTATGGCTTCAACTGACCAGTGAGTGCTGGGATGGATAGAGTTGTTGGTAAGTGGGTGGCAACAAGACTGTACCTTAAGTGGGACATGGCAATCAGTGGGACCAAGAAGATGTACCTGGTGTGGATGCCCTAGAGAGTTGTTAGTAAAGACAAATACTCCCTGATGAACAAATTTGTTTAAGGCCAGTCCTGCCCATAAGCTGCATTTCCCATGTGCTACAAAACACAACCCAAGATAAAAATAATCTCAAAAAGCATGATGACTTAAATATAGACAGGTTATCCTGTGGAAGGGGGAATTGACATTTTTTTTATTATGGTTCACGTAGATCAAACCAAGGATACTGGGTAGAAGTCCTATGGAGACACACAAGAGAGAAACTCTAAAATCAAACCTTTCCCTAAATAAGAGTGAGCAGTCTTAAAAGGTAATAAATAAATGCCCTTTCACAGTAGGTATTCTAGAAAAGCTCAGGCTGTGCTTGTCAGGAAGTTTATAGAAATGATCCCAACACCAACTTCTTGCTATTCTGTGATAAGGACAATACCTGAAACACTCTAAGTTGCTAATATCAGCAGAAAATCCAGAGATTAGGAAGGAAGTGATATTAGATATTTGTCCCACTGTCCCACTGTCCCACTGGCATTCTCTTTGCTGGTTGCTGTGGGTTGGTGTGTCCCTCTACCAGAGGCTACAGCTCCAGTCAGGAGGCCTTCTTAATTTTTTTGTGTTCTGGTAACTTCTCTCTTCCTTTACTCCATTTTTCTTTCTTCTTCTGCTGGCCCTACAGAACTGGTCTGTCCCTAGCTGATTTCCTAAATCCTGCCCTTGCCTTTGTAAATAGTCCACGTCTTGAACTCTCTCCAAATCCCCCTTTGTTCTTACTGAGCCCTGACTGATACAATATTCTTAGCCAATTTTCCATTCTGTGTTTTCTCTTTTCAATTTGTAGAAATTATTTTCATACTCTGGTTATCAACTTTTTGTCAGTTGTATACATTACTAATGTTTAATCTGCAGCTTGCTTTGAACCCTATTTATGGTATTTTGTGGTACAGATATATATAAATATAAAACTTAAGGTTGTAAGATATATTATTTCTCCTTTGTCCTTCTTCTCTACCTCAATTTTATGAAGATTTTCGTATAATTCTTTTTAGAGATATAGATTTGCTTTTATAAGTAGATCTTCAATTTATTTTTATTTTTTTGATCTTCAATTTATTTTTATGTAAAAATAAAATATAAATTAAATTCAGTATTTTAGGGGTACCTGGGTGGCTCAGTCAGTTAAGCAACCAACTCTTGATTTTAGCTCATGTTATGATCTCAGTGTCGTGAGATCGAGCCCCATGTAGGCCTCCGTCTGGGCATAGAACCTGCTTAAGATTCTCTCTCTCCCTCTCCCTCTGCCCCTTCCCTCCCTCAGGCATGCATCCGTATGCACACATTCTCACTCTCTCTCTCTAAAATAAATAAAAAAATAAATAAATAAGTATTTTAGTTTGTTTTCCCACCTGTTTGATCAATTGTTTTAGTGCCATCTATTGAATAAACCATCCATTTCCAGGTTGCTATGAGGACAAGCTAAAACCTGCCTTTTTTATAGTTATTATTTATCACCCCCTTTTTTGGGGGGCCTTAATCAGACTTACCTGTTTTTCCTACTGATTGCAATAAAAACAGTGTGGCTCATATTGACCGTGTGATATGTTTTAAAAATGAGAAGAAAGTAAAGATAGGAAAGGCCCAATAAACTAGTAAAAATAATAAATGAAAAACAGGAAAGAAACAGAGAGTGAGAGAGAGACAGAAAAAAGAGAGAGAGAGAGAAAGAAAGAGAGAGATCGAGGCCTTAGAAGTCTCCATGAGATCAGATTCAGTGAACACAGCAGGCAAAGAAAATTCTGCTTCTAACAATTTCAAAAGACAGCAATTCTAAAAGACAAAATCCAATGTATGTTCGTGGCGCTGGGTTGTTAAAATGGTATGAAGGTGAAGGTTGGTGGAGATGAAGAAAGCAGGAAAGTTAAGGCAAAAATATTTATAAATATCCACATCCTGATGTTGACATCACTTAAGAAAATATCAGAAATATCCAGCTATTTATCCTATCATAGAGAACACACATGAACTCTAATCCATGCCAATTTTCTAATTAATAAATGTGAAAAAGATACATATTTTCAATAACAGATTCATTAAAATCCACTAATATCTTCAAATATTTTTCCAGATTTTAAAATGAGAGAATGGGTACCCCCCAAAGTTTTTAAAACATCTAGTAACAATGAATTAAAAAAATAAAATTTCATATGTAAAATTAAATAGCATTCATCGAGTACCTATCTGTTTCATTTACTATGTGATGTGCTTTACATTGGTTAGCTCATTCAATACTGTAGGGCAAGGAATCAAATCCAAAATGGATCTAACACTAAAACATGTCTAATAGTTTCCTGACATACCTACTTTCATCTGCAATAAAAATTTTACAGAATAAAGCTTAATACAATGTTTTGATAAAGAGAAACTTGAGTTACTAAAACATATTTCCATATTGCCTTACAAACTTATTCTAGCACATCAAAATAAGTTGTAGCATTACCAAACATATTTACAGTGAAGTTTTTTCATATTAAACCTCTGCTGAACTTTTCTCTAATTAATTAAAAATCTCATCAGGAGATAACCTTTACTTTGACACAGCATCTTTCAAAATACATTCTTGAAACTCTGTTTGTTATATATTTTAATATCAAGTAAGAAAAGCTTATAATAGAAATAAAAGAGTTGAATTAATTAGTCAACAATGATTAATTAGACATTTATCCAAAGTGAGATTTTTATTCTCCTCATCCCCTTGGCTTGATGCCACATTTTATTTGTTTAATGAGAACTCTATCTTCTGCGAAGTTTATGAATAAGTAAAAGTTCTGGCATTTAGATATATATATTTATTCTGAGAATAGTTGGCAGTGACAATAACTATCCAGATTCTGTATAATTTGGGTAGACTTTTTTTAAATACTACTTAATCGTTTTCTAAAATACATTTTAAGAGGATAAAATATCGGACCTAAATTATGTAAGTTAGTTGCTCTTTTAAATAGATGTTTAATTTAAATAGATAAATTTGGAGCATTTTTCTATGAGTCAGCCTAATTTAGGGCATAAAATCATCTCCAAAAAATATGATGGAATTCTATTGACTTGATTTTAAATAACTGCTACATACATGATGAAATTGCTAACTAATTATGCAATAATTGACTGAAAATTAGAAAGACTTTGTTCATAAATATTGTTGTTTGCTTTAGCTATTTAATCTCACAGCAATTAATACCATGTGGTTAATAACTTGCATATTCTACTTAAGCATTTAAGGGTTTCCGAAGTGACTTTCCCCCTTAATATTTATGTTTCAGGAAGTATTTCCCCAAGATATTTTAGGTGGTTGGATTCCAAATTAATTTTCATTTTTAATCAGTTTCTGCTTATAAATTTTGACTTCACTATATGCATTTATATTATTTCTCTATCTTCAATGGTGTTGGAACATAACATAAGATCAAGAGCTGTTGCAAATTCAATTAATTCTTTTAAGCTTGTTATAGATATGAAATAAAAGTAAGGATGACTTATTATTTAGAGTTAATCCTCTACTTAATTCCTGTCCAATCAATATGCTGTAACTACTTTTCTGTTTTAGTTTTACAATCTGACATTTTAGTCTCTGCAGAAGTGTGTTAGTTTACTAGAGATGTTCTAACTAATTTTCACAACTTGATAACTTAAAAAAAAAAAAAAAAGCCAGAAGTCCAAAATCAATGCTGGCAGGATTGATTGCTTCCTGAAGTTCTGAGCAAGAATCTGTTCATGATTCTTTCTTAGCTTCTGGCTAGTGGACACATCACTCCAGTCTCTGCCTCCATCTTCACATGGTTTTATCCCGTGTCTCACATAAAGACGTTTCTTTGGACTTAGGGGCCACCTGGGTGACTCAGGATGCCTTCACCTGGGGATATTTCATTCATTAATCCATTCATTCATTCATATAAATTTCCAAACCATAGTTTATTATTTCAGAATTAGCCTCCTACCTTACCCATCTTTCTTTATATTAGCATCTCTTCACAATATTCTATTTAATGGACTTGCCCAATACATAGTTCTTACTTCTTTTTTACTCTCTTTTAAGAACCTTTAATTTAATTATACCTGCAAAGACACTTTCTCCAAATAAATTCACAGTCATAGGTACTGAGGGTTAGGATTAGGGCATATCTTTGGGGGGACCACAAATCAACCCACTATAATATGCAACATGTTTCATTACAAATTATTCTAAACTGATTATTTGAATGAAATATCTGAGACTAAACACATTACTATGCAGTATATAACTATTTTTACTAGGGTCCATTCCTCTATTAACTCTATATATGAATCACTAACCAAATCAACTTGCCCTACTTGATCTTTCCACAGCCACACTCAAAATTTTCAGATATTTTTGAGTAACATTTTAACTAGTTGATCGCCATATAATCATTTTCTGATTACTTTAAAGTATTAATTGTGATCAAAATAGGCACCCCAGAAGTAATATCCTCTTGAAAAGCAGAGATCATGACCACATTCCTGTTCTTTTTCACAAATCAATAAAATATTAATCTAACACTTCCACTACAATCAGTGATCACATTTATCCCTATGCAGAGTTGAATTATCATCCAACTTTCTATTCAATAAATACATTTTGACATTGATTCATTTTGTTAGCTATTTCCTGATTTCTGGATATAGAATTAGGAATTTTTTTTGCTTCAATCACTCATTCACAAGAATAATCAATATATCTCTATTATAGAACAACCAAAGAGCTGAAGAAATAACTAATGAAAAAAAAATCTGGAAACGACATTAAATAACAAACATAGCTTGAAAGTTAAACGCTTGGGAAAAATTGAGTTATGTTTTATATGCTCTCTAAAGACAACAAATCCCTTAAGCTTGAAATGTAATTCTTAGTATCCCCAAGGATATAGTGATATTAAAGTCAAAGTAGAGGACTTTGGAGAAGTGCTAACTCATAGATCTAAGAAACTATACAACTAAAAGAAGGCATGAGGAAAATAAACTTACTGCTCTATATGCAAAACACACTTATTTGGCAATTTTACAGGCAAATGGACATGGATGTGAATCCATTTTGTGTGTATGTGGCTTTCCTGCTTAATTTTTTTCTAATTACTGTTCATATTCTATTCACTGCTTTCAATCTTTAGAATAACAACAACAACAACAAAAAGAATTTAAAAGTAAAGCATTCAACAAGCCAATTAATTTACCCACATAAAACTAGGGAAATCACCTCCCAGAATTGGTACAAGGATTACATGAGTTCATACCTCTTATGTTCTTAGAACACCAACTGGCACATAATAAGCACAATGTGTGTTTGCATTGATATGATGATGATTAAAAAGACTAGAAAAGGTTGAGAACCATTAGGAAGTCCTTGGATTTCCTTACTGAAATATACATTAACAGGTATTTTTTTCACTTTTGCTTCTTTTTTTTCTTTTTTAGAGAAAGAGAGAGCATGCAAGAGGAGAGGTGGGTGTGGGGGAAAGGCAGAAGGAGAGAGAGAGAGAACCTTAAGCAGGCTCAACCCCCACCTCAGAGCCAGACACGGAGCTCTACCTCACAACCCTGAAATCATGACCCGAGCAGAAATCAAGAGTTGGACGCTTAACCGACTGAGCCACCCAGGCACCCGTTTCATCTCTTAAAGCCCCTAGAAAAGTTCTTTTTGCATTGTCTATTACAGTTTGTGTTTGAACATAACTAAAGAATAGTCCAGGAGAAAACTCCAGGGAGATTTTTATAAAGTTAAGTGCTTCTGTTATTTAACAGAACAGACTTAATGCAATTAGTTTAAAAACAACAAATATGAACACAGTAGTGTGTTTATGGCTCTTAAGGCAGATCCAATTTCTTGAAATGAAATATATACTTAAAAATAGAATTGGTTCAGCTATACATTAAAATGAAACAGCATAGTGCCTCTGGCTCTCTGAACTCTAATCATCTTGGCTTCTATGAAAAGATAATTGAATTTCTTATCTAAATATTGGATATTCCTTGCCAACTAACTGAAAGTCAAAATTCTTTTCTAGATAAAACTTTAAATTATCAGGTATGATCCTGGGTTAACGACTCAAAGGACCACTATAAATTATATGTTAAAATAACTTTCAGATGATCTCAGTTATTTTTAAAAGTGTGAATGTGAAAATCTGTATTTTAAAATCAAGAAATGGTTGGAAAGCTTTGTCTAATTTAGAATTGACTGCTTTTCAGTGTCTAGCTGAGATTCACCAAATTTTTACAGTCATGAGATTATTTAATATTGAGTATTTATTAAATCTTAGATAATTGTTAGGATTTTATAATTTTCAATATCCCATACATGTATATTTCCAGATGTGGAAATAAATGAAGACTACCCAAATGAGAATAAGCAAAGGCTATTTATTCAGACATTACTATCGCAATGGAGTCGGCCACCATCACTTGAATTTGGCAGAGATTCAAAGGCCATCAGGGAAGTGTAAAAGTTTTCAAGTGGAAAAAAGGGAAGGTTTCAGGTATGCCCTGATTAAAAGATGTTGGTGTGAGGAATCTAGAGAAGGGTTAACTAGAAGCGGGGTACTTTATGGGATTGGTTAGGAAAGCATATTTGGTTTTCTCTAGTAGTCCTATTTTTAAAGCAAGAAAAAAATTAGGAAGCTGGCACTTATTGATCAAGTTCTGCCATTTGGAGCTGATTACTACAAAAGGTTGTGGGTCAGAGTTCTATTTTCATTTATGGCCTGGAAATTGTCCATTTGTATATTCAGTTCCTTACAGATTTATATGTATTTAATTATAAAATTATTTCTACTGTAAGATCCAATATTAATCTGTAGTAAAAGCTGTTATTTGATTTACTAAAACCCTGATATTTATTTATATATCATCTACAAATTAAAATGCAAAATAAGGTATGGATTTTCTCTTAAAGTAGAACAAAATCTTCAAATATAACTCAGAGATCTTTCTCTAATATCTCAAAAAATGAAAAGCCAAAGTTGCTAATCAGTCAACAGCTATTTAAATATTTAAAACATGGTTTAGAAAGTCATCATCCAAAATGTCATGACACCAGCTTTATTGCCCAAAGTCATTCCACATTTCACTCACCTCCTGTTGCTCACTCTCATGCTTGGGAAAGACTCTTCATATTCCACTCTGATTCCACATTAGTGTAATGCCCCTGATAAGATCAGTGTCTCACTGGATCCTGGACCTCTCCAACTGCTGCTGCTACTATCAACATTCTGGTTTCAGCAGAAAAGGCATGTGTATCTTAAGCTCTAAACATTCTACTGGCTTAATTTTTCAGTATTTATTTCTTAAAGATATTCTAGCATATTCACATGTTCATCTCCTCACCAATGAATAAGACAATTTTTAGATCATCTATGAACAGTACTTAAGTTATTTTTGTTAAAATAACTAAAATTTCAAAGCATTATAAATCAATAAATGATTTCCTTTGCTTTCTAAAGCCAAAGCAAAGGGTGGTGAAAAGTATATATTAAAACCAGTTACACTATGTGCTACCGTGAGCACTGTGAATTATGTAAGACTGATGAATCACAGACCTGTACCTCTGAAACAAATAATACATTATATATTAAAAAATAAAAAAAGAAGATGGCAGAAAGGGAAAAATGAAGAGGGGGAAATCAGAAGAGGAGACGAACCATGAGAGACTATGGACTCTGAGAAACAAACTGAGGGTTCTAGAGGGGAGGTGTGTGGGGGGATGGGTTAGCCTGGTGATGGGTATTAAAGAGGGCACGTACTGCATGGAGCACGGGGTGTTATACGCAAACAATGAATCATGGAACACTACATCAAAAACCAATGATGTAATGTATGGTGATTAACATAACATAATAAAATAAAATTAAAAAAAAAAAAGCGTACCCCCAAAGCAGGGCAAAAACGTGATAAAAGTACCTTCTAAGTACCTTGTAAGCTAATGTTGACATCCAAAAATATAAAATGTATTTCTAAACATTAAAATTAAACTGAAAAATAAAGTAAAAGAAAAACTGAGAGTTAATGTTTCTATTTTTTCTCCATGTATAAAACTTTTGTTCCACTTACATCAACTTGATAGACATTATTAATTATGCTTGAATGTTCATAAGAATTTCATAAAATATTAAACAAAACTAGCCACTATCTTGTTATTTCCCTGTTAACTATTTTTATAGTACATGCATGTTTAATAAGTTTTTTAAATATCACAAAAGCAAAAACCTTAAAAAAGTTAAGTACTTTTTTATTGTTTTTTGCTTTTTTACTTCTCTATTTAATATATATGAAAAAATGAATATCAAGAATTCACTTTAACTGCATCTTATAAGTCTATGCTTACTTTGCTTAAAATATTTAAATGAAAATAAAATGAGTATTACAAAAATAATGAAAAAAACAATGGGTAATTTTACAAATAATGGAATGTGAAAAATTTCTGCCCTACTCTAGACTAAATGGTTTACAACTTTGTCCAAAGGAACACTTCTACAACTATAGTCAAAGATTTGCACAATAAGATTGTGTATTCCACAGGTAGATCATGTTTCAAAATGTAATATCCATGGGGTATCTACTTCTACTATCATCTTAGAAGTACTCCAAACCTTAGAGTACCCACAATAACTATAACTGTGATAGAAACCAGTTATCTCTGCTATCCCATACCAGGACAAATCAATCTGTAGTCAGTTTTCTTTGCTTAGACATAGAAGGAGTTTTAACACAGGCCACTGTAAAGCCATCATGTAGCAAAAACACTAATAAAATTTCCACATCCCCACATGGACCACTTGAAGATGACAACTCTCAACAAAGTGGGTATAGAAGGAACATGCCTCAAAATAATAAAGGCCATATATGACATGGCCACAGCTAACATCATACTTAACTGTGAGAAGCTGAAAGCTTATTCTTTAAGATCAGGAATAAGACAAGGATGTCCACTCTTACCATTCTGATTCAACACAGTATTGGAAGTCCTAGCCAGAGCTATTAGGAAAAAAAAAAAGGCATCCAAATTGGAAAGGAAGAAATAAAACTGTCACTATTTGCAGATAACATATTATATATAGAAAACACTAATGATCCCACCAAAACACTTTTAGAATAAATAAATTTAGTAAAGTTGCAAGATACAAAATCAATACACAAAAATCTGTCATATTTCTACACTTAATAACAAAGCATCAGAAAAGGAAATTAAGAAAACAATCCCATTTACAATTGCATTCAAAAGAATAAAATACCTAGGAATAAACTTAACCAAGGAAGTGAAAAACTTATACACTGAAAACTATGACACTCTGATAAAAATTGAAGACACAAAAAAATGCAAAATTATTCTGTACTCGTGAATTGGAAGAATTAATATTGTTAAAATGTCCACATTACCTAAAATAATCAATGCAATTTTAAGAAAATTCAATTGGCATTTTTCACAGAAACAGAATAAACAGCCCTAAAATTTGTATGGAACCACAAAAAATCCCAAATCGCCAAAGCAGTGTTGAGAAGGAACAAAACTGGAGGCATTATGCTCCCTGATTTCAAACTATATTACAAAACTATGGTAATCAAAACAGTAATATATTGACATAAACACACACACAGATCAATGGAAGTGAATACAAAGCTCAGAAATAAACCCACACATATGTGGCAACTGATTTATGACAAAGGAGGCAAGAACATACAATGAGGAAAGGACAGTCTCTTCAACAAATAGTGTTGGGAAAACTGGACAGCAACAGGCAAAAGAATGAAACTGGACCACTTTCTTACACCATACACAAAAATTAACTCAAAATGGATTAAAGACTTGAACATAGGCCTGCCTGACACCATGAAACTAGAAGAAAACATAGGTAGTACCCTCCTTGATATCAATATTGGTGATGATTTTTGTATATGACACCAAAAGTAAAGGCAACAAAAGCAAAAATAAACAAGTGGAACTAAATAAAGCCAAACAGCATCTTCACAGCAAAGCAAACCATCAATAAAATGAAAAAAAAATCTATCAAATGGGAGAAAATACTTGCAAATTATATATATGATAAAGGTTAATATCCAAAATATATAAAGAATTCATACAACTCAATAGCAAAAAAAAAAAAAAAATTGGCAGAGGATCTGAATAGACATTTTTCTAAAGATGATATAGAGATAGCCAGAAGAGACATGAAAAGATGCTCAACATCACTAACCATCAGAGAAATGTAAATAAAAACCAGAATGAGATATCACCTTACATTTGTTAGAATGACCATTATCAAAAAGACAAAAAGTAACAAGGGTTGGTGAGGATATGGAGAAACGGGAACCCATGTGTATTGTTGGTGGGAATATAAACTGGTGCAGCCACTATGGAAAAAAGTATGGAGGTTTTTCAAAAAATAAAAAACAGAACCATATGATGCAGAAATTCAACTTTTGGGTATTTATCTGAAGGAAATGAAAAAATTAACTTGAAAAGTATATGCACCTCTGTGTTTGTTGTAGCATTATTTACAATAGCCAAAACATATAAGCAACCTAAGTGTCCACTGATGGATAAATGGATAAAGAAAATATGATACATATACATAAATGGAATATTATTCAGCCATAAAAAAGAATAAAATCTTGCCATTTGTGACAACATGGATGAACTTTAAAGGCATTATGTTAGGCGAAGTAAGTCCAACAAAGAAAGACAAATATCATATGATCTCACTTACATGTAGAATCTAAAAGCAAAAAAACAAACTCATAGATAGAACAGATTGTTGGTTGTCAGAGGCAGGGGGTGAGGGATGGGTGAAATGGGTAAAGGGGGTCAAAATTTATAAACTTCCATTTATAAAATAAATAAGCAATGGAATGGAATGTACAGCATGGTGACTATCATTGTTAATACTGTATTGTATATTTGGGGCACCTGGGTGGCTCAGTCAGTTAAGTGTCCGCTTTCAGCTCAGGTCATGATCCCAGGGTCCTGGGATCAAGTCCTGCATTGGACTCCCTGCTCAGTGGGGAGCCTGCTTCCTCCTCTCCTTCTCCCTCTGCCCCTTCCCTCACTCATGCTTGCACACTCTCTCTCTCTCACTCTCAAATAAATATTTTAAAAATACTGTGTATAGGGTGCCTGGGTGGCTCAGTTGGTTAAGCGACTGCCTTCGGCTCAGGTCATGATCCTGGAGTCCCGGGATCGAGTCCCGCATCGGGCTCCCTGCTCGGCAGGGAGTCTGCTTCTCCCTCTGACCCTCCTCCCTCTCATGCTCTCTGTCTCTCATTCTCTCTCTCAAATAAATAAATAAAATCTTAAAAAAAAAAAAAAAATACTGTGTATATTTGAAAGTTGCTAAAAGTAAATCTTTAAAGTTCTCATCACAAGAAAAAAAATTTTATAACTATATGTGGTAATGAATGATAGACCTATTGGTATAATCATTTCATTGTATTAAATTATACACCTAATATAATAAAACTAAACAATTTAGTTAACAATAGCCAAACAAAATGATAAAATATCTAGGAAAAGTAATAGAAGTTAAGCAGCCTATATGAAAAAAACAGCAAAACCTTATTAAAGCAAGATGAAATATCTTGATAAAACAAAAGCAGAATCAATGGAGAAACAAATCAAGTCTAAATGTGAAAAAAAGAAATGAAAATAGATAATCTCTATATGTTAACTGGTTCTATTTTCCTAATATTAAACACAAAAACCATATGGGGAAAAATAGAAATTCAAATAGAAGTAACATATACATGTTATAAATTGTAAACAAAAAACAGAAAAAGGGCATTATGGATAACAAATGGTCCACTGTGTGAATTTCAGAATAAAATAGACTAAAGTTGGAAGTCTGGTTAATTTTCCCCTCCTTTTTTTTTTTATTTTGTTATGTTAGTCACCATACAGTACATCATTAGTTTTTGATGTAGTGTTCTATGATAATTTTCCCCTCCTTCTCCTGCTTTGTCTTCTTGGGGATCCTATGTCCACATGCCAAGCTGCTTCTCAGCCAGTGCATTATTACCAAGTTGCCCTTGTATGACTCTCTACTTTATATATTAAGTTCAACAATGGCTTCATCAAAAGCTGCCTCAGTAGTTTAAGCGTCCATCTGTAGATAAATGGATAAAGAAAATGTGGTGTATACATGCACACACACGTACACACAAACACGGGGATACTATTCAGCCATAAAAAAAGGAGGGAAATCCTGCCATTTGTGACACCATGTATAGATCTTTAAGGCATTATGCTAAATAAAATAGAGAAAGAAAAGTACTGTATGATCTCACGTATATGTGAAATCTAAAATAACCAAACTCATAGAAATAGAGTCAGATTTGTGGTTGCCAGAGGTAGGGGTGGAGGGGGGGCATGGGAGAATTGGGTAAAGGTGATCAAAATCTACAGGCTTCCAGTTATAAGATAAGTAAGTTTTTGGGTGTAATGTATAATATAATGACTATAATTAATATCATACATTAGAAAGTTACTAAGAGAATAAATCTTAAATGTTCTCATCACAAGGGAAAAATATTCTAACTATGTGAGATGTTAAACTTATTGTGATAATCATTTTGCAATATATACATATATTAAATCATTATTCTGTACACCTTAAACTTACACAATATTATATGTTAGTTATATTTCAATTAAACTGGAAAAGAAAGCTGTCTTTGCAAAAGAACAGTCTTTGTCCAGGAAGTTCAGAATAGCACAATAAAACACAGAGAAATGAGAGCCCAGACCCAATACTGTAGGATGTTTTGGTTGTGTTTCCTTTTTCTAATTTAAACAGCTTCTTGGTGTGCTTGTTGTGATAGATCCATAGTCTCTTTAAGGTCACCACCAGCAGCAACCTGAGCCAAGTATCAGTAGTAATCTTCTTACATTTTCAAGCAGAAGACTTTGCTCTGTGCTTGTGAAGCAACTTTTCCAAAGAGACAGTACACCATTGCAGACACCTCTGAGATTGCTTTCTGTATTCTCAAGCCATCTGCTGTTTTTCTCAGCACCTCACATCATTAGCTCAATACTTGAGATGAACCTCCAAGATGACCTATGGGCTCCTATGACATTTTTATAAGCAACTGAGAGAAGATTCCTCTCCTTATTGGATAATACAGCTCCTTGCTCAGTTACAGACTTCATGCAGGCTGCAATGTCAATGTATCAGTCAATTTACTTGGCCAGTTTGGCATTCTGCACCAGCATATTTTTATCCATGGCTGGATGTTCTGTGTCAGAAGTGGCTGGCAGTGGTTGGAAAAGGGTTTTGCAGTTTCTGAGCCATGGTAGAGGCAAGGCTGAAACCTGGATCTCATGGCTCAGAGGTTCTGTGTTTATATTTTCAATTTGTGGCAATGTGTATAAGAAAGTATTATGAAAGAAATATTACTTGTATTATTTCCTCATCCCTAAATTCATTACAGCAGCTTCTTTTACCTTGTGAAAGAAAGTTCTAAACTGAGCCTATGAACTCCAGCAGAAATTTTAGCTCAGGAAATAATGAACGGTTATTCCTTCACCAACTTCTTTTCTCCAGTCTTTTACAGAGTTTGGGAACAAGTCTTACTTATTCAGGTGCTTGGGTGGTTTTCACCACCTTGGGTCTCTCTACATTCTTCTAAATCATTATTAGCACAAATACTGTATTTGAATAGAAAACATCTTCTCCAACTATATTTTCCTTTTAAAAAATCCTTGATATTTTCATAGCTACAATCAAGTTGGATATAATAAAACAAAAGGTGTATATAATCAGCACTGCATATAATTAATTATATCTCTTAATTATTAAATTGACTTTATTAATACAAACATTTCAAAAAATGCATTTTTCCCTCAAAAGTAACATGCAATATGGTTTACTACCTTATTTTATTTTTTTTATTTTTTTAAATTTTATTTTATTATGTTATGTTAGTCACCATACAAAACATCATTAGTTTTTGATGCAGTGTTCCATGAGTCATTGTTTGCGTATAACACCCAGTGCTCCATGCAGTACGTGCCCTCCTTAATACCCATTGTGGGCTAACCCATCCCCCCACCCACTCCCCTCTAAAACCTCAGTTTGTTTCTCAGAGACAACAGTCTCTCATGTTTCATCTCTCCCTCCAATCTCCCCCTTCATTTTTCCCTTCCTTCTCCTAATGCCCTCCATGCTATACCTTATGTTCCACAAATAAGTTAAACCATATGATAATTGACTTTCTCTGCCTGATTTATTTCACTTAGCATAATCTCCTCCAGTCCCATCCATGTTGATGTAAAAGTTGGGTATTCATCCTTTCTGATGGCTGAGTAATATTCCATTGTATATATGGACCACATCTTTATCCATTCATCTGTTGAAGGGCATTTCAGCTCTTTCCACAGTTTGGCTATTGTGGACATTGCTGCTATGAACATGGGGGTGCATATGGCCCTTCTTTTCACTACATCTGTGTCTTTGGGGTAAATACCCAGTAGTGCAATTGCTGGGTCATTGGGTAGCTCTATTTTTAATTTTCTGAGGCACCTCCACACTGTTTTCCAAAGGGCTGTACAACTTGCATTCCCACCAACAGGGTAAGAGGGTTCCCCTTTCTCCACAACCTCTCCAAAATTTGTTGTTTCTTGCCTTGTCAATTTTTGCCATTCTAACTGGTGTAAGGTGGTATCTCAATGTGGTTTTGATTTGAATTTCCCTGACGGCTAATGATGATGAACATTTCTTCATGTGTCTGTTAGCCATTTGTATGTCTTCTTTGGAGAAGTGTCTGTTCATGTCTTCTGCCCATTTTTTACTTGATTATTTGTTTTTTGGGTGTTGAGTTTGAGAAGTTCCTTATAGATCTTGGATACCAGCCCTTTGTTGAGTTTGAGAAGTTCTTTATAGATCTTGGATACCAGCCCTTTATCTGTAGTGTCATTTGCAAATATCTTCTCCCATTCTGTGGGTTGCCTCTTTGTTTTGTTGACTGTTTCCTTTGCTGTGCAGAAGCTTTTTATCTTGATGAAGTCCCAAAAGTTCATTTTTGCTTTTGTTTCACTAGCCTTTGGAGATGAATCTTGAAAAAAGTTGCTGTGGCCAATGTCAAAGAGGTTACTGCCTATGTTCTCCTCTAGGATTTTGATGGATTCCTGTCTCACACTGAGGTCTTTCATCCATTTTGAGTTTATCTTTGTGTATGGTGTTAGAGATGGTTGAGTTTCATTCTTCTGCATGTGGCTGTCCAATTTTCCCAGCACCATTTATTGAAGAGACTGTCTTTTTTCTATTGTATATCTTCCTGCTTTGTCAAAGATTATTTGACCATAGAGTTGAGGGTCCATTTCTGGGCTCTCTATTCTGTTCCATCGGTCTATATGTCTGTTTTTGCTCCAGTACCATGCTGTCTTGGTGATCACAGCTTTGTAATATAGCTTGAAATCGGGCAACGTGATGCCCCCAGCTTTGTTTTTCTTTTTCAACATTTCCTTGGCGATTAGGGGTCTTCTCTGATTCCATACAAATTTTAGGATCATTTGTTCCAGCACTTTGAAAAATGTCATCGGAATTTTGATTGGGATGGCATTGAAGGTATAGATTGCTCTGGGGAGCATAGACATTTTAACAATGCTTATTCTTCCGATCCATGAGCATGGAATGTTTTTCCATCTTTTTGTGTCTTCTTCAATTTCTTTCATGAGTGTTCTGTAGTTCCTAGAGTATAGATCCTTTACCTCCTTGGTTAGGTTTATTCCGAGGTATCTTATAGTTTTTGGTGTTATTGTAAATGGAATCGTTTCTCTAATTTTTGTTTCTACAGGTGCATTGTTAGTGTATAAGAAAGCAACTGATTTCTGTGCATTGATTTTGTATCCTGCCACGTTACTGAATTGCTGTATGAGTTCTAGTAATTTGGGGGTGGAGTCTTTTGGATTTTCCACATAAAGTATCATGTCATCTGTGAAGAGAGAGAGTTTGACTTCTTCTTTGCCAATTTGAATACCTTTTATTTCTTTTTGTTGTCTGATTGCTGTTGCTAGGACTTCTAGTACTATGTTGAACAATAGTGGCGAGAGTGGGCATCCTTGTCGTGTTCCTGATCTTAAAGGAAAGGCTCTCAGCTTTTCCCCACTGAGCATGATGTTCATTGTGGGTTTTTCATAGATGGATTTTATGAACTTGAGGAATGTTCCCTCTATCCCTATACTCTGAAGAGCTTTAATCAGGAAAGGATGCTGTATTTTGTCAAGTGCTTTTTCTGCATCAATTGAGAGGACCATATGGTTCTTCTCTCTCCTCTTATTAATGTGTTCTATCACATTGATTGATTTGCGAATGTTGAACCATCCTTGCATCCTGGAGATAAATCCCACTTGGTCGTGGTGGATGATCTTTTTAATGTATTGTTGGATCCTATTAGCTAGGATTTTGTTGAGGATTCTGAAATCCATATTCATCAGGGATATCGGTCTGAAATTCTCGTTTTTGATGGGGTCTTTGCCTGGTTTGGGGATTAAGGTAATGCTGGCCTCATAGAATGAGTCTGGAAGCTTTCCTTCTGTTTCTATTTTTTGAAACAGCTTCAGGAGAATAGGTATTATTTCTTCTTTGAATGTTTGGTAGAATTCCCCAGGGAATCCATCAGGCTCTGGACTCTTGTTTTTTGGGAGGTTTTTAATCACTGGTTCAATCTCATTACTGGTAATTGATCTATTCAGGTTGTCAATTTCTTCCTGTTTCAGTCTTGGCAGTTTATAGGTTTCCAGGAACGCATCCTTTTCATCCAGGTTGCTCAGTTTATTGGCATATAGTTGTTGATAATAATTTCTAATAATTGTTTCTATTTCCTTGGTTGTTAGTCGTGATCTCTCCCCTTTCATTCATAGTTTTATTAATTTGGGTTCTTTCTCTTTTCTTTTGGATAAGTCTGGCCAGTGGTTTATCAATCTTATTAATTCTTTCAAAGAACCAGCTTCTAGTTTCGTTGACCTGATCTACTGTGTTTCTGGTTTTTAATTCATTGATATCTGCTCTAATCTTAATTATTTCTCTTCTAATGCATGGCTTAGGCATCGTTTGTTGCTTTTTCTCTAGTTATTTAAGGTGTAGAGTTAGTTGGTGAATTCAGGACTTTTCTATTTTTTTGAGTGAGGCTTGGATGGCTATGTATTTCCCCCTTAGGACCGCCTTTGCAGGATCCCATAGGTTTTGGACCAATGTGTTTTCGTTCTCATTGGTTTCCATGAATTGTTTAAGTTCTTCTTTGATTTCCTGGTTGACCCAAACATTCTTGAGCAGAGTGGTCTTTAGCTTCCAAGTGTTTGAGTTTCTTCCAAATTTCTTCTTGTGATTGAGTTCCAGTTTTAAAGCATCATGGTCTGAGAATATGCAGGGAATAATCTCAATCTTCTGGTATCGATTGAGACCTGATTTGTGACCCAGTATGTGGTCTATTCTGGAGAAAGTTCCACGTGCACTCGAGAAGAATGAGTATTCTGTTGTTTTAGGGTGGAATGATCTGTATATATCTATGAGGTCCATCTGGTCCAGTGTGTCATTCAAAGCTCTTGTTTCTTTGTTGATTTTCTGCTTAGATGATGTGTCCATTGCTGAGAGTGGAGTATTGAGGTCTCCTACAATTAGCGTATTGTTATCAATAGGACTCTTTATTTTGGTTAACAGTTGGCTTATGTAGATGGCTGCTCCCACATTGGGGGCATAGATATTTACAATTGTTAGATCTTCTTGTTGGATAGACTCTTTAAGAATGATATAGTGTCCTTCTGTGTCTCTAACTACAGTCTTTAGCTTAAAATCTAATTTGTCTGATATAAGAATTGCTACCCAGCTTTCTTTTGAGGTCCATTGGCATGGAACATGGATCTCCATCCCTTCACTTTCAGTCTGGATGTATCTTTAGGTTCAAAATGAGTCTCTTGTAGACAGCATATGGATGGGTCCTGTCTCTTTATCCAATCTGCAACCCTGTGCTGTTTTATGGGAGCATTTAGGCCATTCACGTTGAGAGTGATTATTGAAAGATATGAATTGATTGTCATCATGTTGCCTGTGAAGACCTTGTTTTTATAGATTGTCCTTGTAAATTTCTGTTCTATATCACTCTTGGGGTCTTTCTCCTTTTATAGAACCCCCCCTTAATATTTCTTGGAGGGCCAGCTTAGTGGTCACATATTCTTTCAGTTTCTGCCAGTCTTAGAAGCTCTGCATCTCCATCCATTCTAAAAGACAGACTTGCCAGATAAAGTATTCTTGGCTGCATGTTCTTCTCATTTAATACCCTGAATATGTCTTGCCAGCCCTTTCTGGCTTGCCAGGTCTCTATGGATAGGTCTGACAGTATTCTGATGTTCCTCTATGTAAAGTTTTACTATTACATGCCAAGGTGTTGGCCTGTTTTCCTTGATCTTGGGAGGGGTCCTCTCTGCCTCTAGGACACAAATGTTTGTTTCATTCCCCAGATTAAGGAAGTTCTCAGCTATGGTTTGCTCAAATATATCTTCTAGTCCTCTCTCTCTCTACACCCCCTCAGGGATCCCAATAATTCTGACATTGGAACGTTTCATGGTGTCACTTATTTCTCTGGGTCTATATTCATGGATTCTGAGTTGTTTTTCCATTAGCCTCCTCTTTTCCTTTCTTGTCTATTAATTGGTCTTCTAAATCACTAATTCACCCTTCTGCCTCGCTTACCCTAGCTGTTAGATTATCTAGATTAGATTGGATCTCATTGATAGCATTTTTAAATTCTGCCAATTCAGATTTCATTTCTGTCCTTAGAGACTCTATGTTGCCATTAATTGATTTCTCCATTCTAGCTATTGTCTTCACAATTGCTAGCCTGAATTCCATCTCTGACATCTTGGTTATATCTGAATCCATTTGTAAATCTGTGGCATAAGTCATAGTTTCTGAGTCTTTCCTATTTTGGGAGTTTCTCCTCCCATTCATTCTGTTGAGGGGTGGTTGAGGGAATGTACAGAGTCCAAATTATTGACCAGAATGCAAGCAAGATGCACCTGTTTTCTAGGGACCTTAGGGTTGCTGGCCTCTTGTTCTCCCAGCCTGTCTTCTGGGGGAGGGGCCTGGCACGCTGTTACTCAGGCAACCCTGTTTGGGAAGAGTTGCCCTGCCCCCTGTGGTGGGGGATGGCTCAGTGGAAACTGTTTTTGGGGGGCTTTTGTTCCCTGGTGGCTTTCCCTGGTGGCTTTCCATGTCTCTTCTGAGAGTCAGAGCAGAAGAGATCATTTCCAACCCTCTTCCTCAGAGCAGAGAGATCGCAGTCTGTTCTTCAGTGAGCTCTCCAGGCCACACTATCTCCATTTCTGTCTGTGCTGCTATAAACTGCAGTGTCCTGTGTTGTGCACCCCTCAGCAGCACTCCCAGTCCTCACTTCCAGGTCAGGCACGTCTCTGCCCTTTGTGCTTTTAAAACCACCAGCTGCCCCCAGTTCACATGCATGGCCCCACCACTCCGGGTTTCTGTCCGGGGGACTACCCCAAATTCCTTTCCCTGTCGCTACCGGTATGTGAGTCTGTGCCCAGTCCCCAGCACAGGGTGGTGTAGGATCCCAATGGCTCAGCTCCCTCCCCCTTCCATTTATCCTCCGATATCTGCCAGTGGAATCACGGCTCCCTGCTTTGTACCTCGAAACCAAATGCCTGCGATACTCTGTTCGTAGAGATCCAGATCTATCTTCTTACAACTCAGGCTGATTTCGTGGGTGTTCAGAGTGGTTTGGTAGATATCCAGCTCAATTCCAGGGACCGGTTAGAATAGGGTCCCCTACTCCTCCACCATCTTTTCAGCACTCTACCCTAATTTAGAGGAACTGACAAAAGTTTAAGTTGCTATTATCAGAATATATAATTTCTATATGATAACTTAGCAAATGTGGCATAAATGGAGATTTATTAACATAATTCACAATTTTATACATTTAAAATCCACAAAAAAATTATCTTTTTAAATCCATTTATAGTAAAGCTAACTGTATTGAACAACTGAAGTCAGATACATGGAAAGGACAAAAAATTAAAGTCCATTTAGCTATCTAAAGAATTATCACCGGGCGCCTGGGTGGCTCAGTCATTAAGCGTCTGCCTTCGGCTCAGGTCATGATCCCAGGGTCCTGGGATCGAGCCCCACATTGGGCTCCCTGTTCAGCGGGAAGCCTGCTTCTCCCCCTCTCCTGCTCCCCCTACTTGTGTTCCCTCTCTCGCTGTGTCTCTCTCTGTCAAATAAATAAATAAAATCTTTAAAAAAAAAAAGAATTATCATCATAAAACCAAATCATCATAAACCACAATAATGAGCCTCAAGTAGAACCTTTATATTGCATTTGCTGCAGTATTCCAGGTCCTTAGAATAAGTAAAATTACATGCATTTTCATATAAAAAGGTACCATACACCCATCCTCTAAGTTATTGTCCACCATGATGATAGATTTATATTAATCTTTCTATTCTCTTTTGTGTGGTATAAATGTACATTTGTGAAAAAGAGCAAAGGTTAAATGTGTAGACTTCTGGGTAATACTCCCAGCAATCTGTTTCCCAAGATGGCCTTAGGCCTTAAAATACCCCTCAGTTTGACTAAACTTCAAACAGGTTTCTTTCAGACTATTGGCCCCTGACCTCCCTTTTCTTAGAGCATGTACTTTAGAAATCTTTCAACTGTAAATTTTTCTCTGTCCCTTTGAAACATAAATCTTCTCCCAGCCTCTTGCCCATTTTACTACCCAGGATATCTTTCTCAAGGACCTGGGAGCCATCCCTTGGAAGTGTGATCATCAAGAAAGACACTGCTCCTAATTCCCTGTCTTAATTGATAAGTACCAATTAGCAAACATAAATGGTCTAATCACATTGACTACCGTTCCCCTTAAAGTCTTCCAGTACTTTCTCATTAGCTCACTCTAATGCTTAAAAAAATCCTCCTACCTTTCATTAAGAGTTCAATCTCTCTACCCTACTATAATGGCCTTGAATAAAATCTTGCCTATTTAACTCTGTCCAGTTCAATCTTTCTTTGACACTGTGTATAAAATTTTTCACCTTATCCCAGAAATGTACTTATTAATAGCCAACTATTTGCAAGGCACTGTCTTAGGCACTATCAAAATGAATGCTCCTCCTTAAAGATTAAATTTGAATGTAAATGTACAGTGTCCTAATCAAAATTATCATTTAGGCAAGTTTGTCTTCAGTGTTTTTTAGGTTCTTTTTTTTATTACCTTCTCTAGTTAAGGGGAGTGTGCTCTTCCCTACCTCCAGGTGCTTCAGGAAAACACAGAGAATTGCAAAATAGCAAAAGGTCCAAATCCTCTAGCCAAACATATATGAGCAAACCAGGGATAGAAGAAAACTTCAATTTGATTAAGGACATCTACAAAAATCCTACTGTTAACATAATACATCATGGTGAAAGACTGCATTTCTTCTATGATCAAGAACAAATCAAGGATGTCTATTATTACTTCTATTAAGCTTGTATTGGAGCTAGTATATAAGTTTATCAGGTTTGCAAGAATAAAAGCAATACATAAAATTAATTGCATTTGATATACTAGCAACAAATATTCATATTGAAATAAAAATATGCCAGTTAAAAAACTGTGCCACTTATAGCATAAAGTTATTAAATACTTAGAAATAAATCTGACAATGTGTAAAATATTTGCATTAAAACCATAAAATGTTACTGAGAAAATTTAAAGAAAACCTAAATAAATTGAGAGATATACCATGCTCATTGGCTAGAATCATCAGTACTGTTGTGATGTCAATTTTCACCAAATCGAGCAATAGATTCAATAAAATCATATTCAAAAGCCAACAGGAGATTTCTTTTCAGTAGATACTAACAATCCAATTCTAAAATTCAGATAGGAAGTCTATGGAACTAAATGTAGCCAAAAATTTAAAGATCCTTAACATAGAAAAAAGCACTGGCTGTGGCTTTGTCCCGTACTCTCATTTGGGACATATTCCTCTGTCTCCTCATTTTGTCTGACTCTCTGTGTTTGTTTCTATTTATTAGGAAAGTCAGCTACATCTCCTAATTTTGAAAGTAGTGGCCTTATGAAGAAGAGGTTCTGTGACAGGCTGTAGCACAATGCCCTCTGTTCACTAGAACCAGACATTTTAGGAAGGTCTCCTATGTGGATTGTGTGTTGTGGCTGAGCCACATTTGCCTTCAGTCCAGTCAGCTGCAACAGCCCACTTTTCCTGTTGTGGGCACACTTAGTAGGGTTTGGTCCCTGTGCTGTTAAGGGACCATTCGGGGGCTGCTTCCAGCTCATAATTGGGCCATGTTAGTAGTCATATCAGATATCTGCCCTCAGCCTATCTGTCAGGGCTGCAGTTGCACTGAACTGTATGGTGCTCTCCCTTTGTTGCACTCTGAGAGGCTTTTGTTGGTGGGCAGGCTGGCAATCAGACCAGATGCATGCCCCCATTCTATCTGCTGCAACTGCAGGTGCACTGTTCAGCAGGACACTCTCTCTGTGCTGCCAGCTATAAAGTTTGGCTGGTGGGGCTGCAGGTGTACTGGTGTGTATGATTATCTTCCCCTCTCCCCAGAGCAGGAGTCACTTTGGAGTGGCACCCCTCCCTGCTGGGGCAGCTTGCAGGCTGTGTCAAGACTGTCAAGACTGTCAAGACAGGAGCCATAGCCAAAGACCTAAAGGAAATGGAGATAAGCAATGTACCTAATAAAGAATTCAAAGTAATGTTTCTAAAGATACTGGACTTGAGAAAACAGTGGAGGATCTCAATGAGACTTTCAACAAAGAGATAGGAAATATAGAAAAGAACCAATCAGAGATTAAGAATTCAATAACTAGAGTTATTATAATAAAAAACACTAGAGGGAATCAATAGCAGATTAGAGGAGGCAGAGGAATGAATCAGCATTGTGGGAGACAGGGTAATGGAAAGCTACCAAGGTGAACAGCAAGTACAAAAAAAATAAATGATCAAAAATGAGAAAAGGTTAAGGCAACTCGATGTCATCAAGCTTAATCACGTTTGCATTACAGGGATCCCAGAAGGAGAGAGAGAGTAGAGAGCAGAAAAAAATTGTTTGAAGAAGTAAGAGCTGAAAACTTCCCTAATCTGAGGAAGGAAATGGACATCCAGAACCAGGAGGCACAAAAAGCCCTAAAAAAAAAATCAATCCAAGGAAGTCCACACCTAGACACATAATAATTACAATGGCAAAAAAAACAGTGATAGAGAATTTTTAAAATACAAGAAAGAAAGAAAGAAAGAAAGAAAGAAAGAAAGAAAGAAAGAAAGAAAGAAAAAGGGAAAAGAGACAGGAAAGGGGAGAGGGAAAAGGAAAGGGAAGGGGAAAGGGAAAAGGAAAATAATTACATATAAGGGAAACTCCATAAAGCTATCAATAGATTTTTTAGCAGAAACTTTGCAGGCAGAAGAAAGTGGCATGATCTAGTCAAGGTACTAGAAGGAAAAAACCTTCAGCCAAGAATACGCCTTCCATATCATTTAGAATAGAAGGAGATATAAGGAGTTTCCCACACAAACACAAGCTAAAGAAGTTTGTCACCACTAAACCAGCCTTACGAGAAACATTAAAGGGAATTCTTTAAGTGGAAAGAAAAGTCCATGATCAGGAGTAAGAAAACTAGGAAAGGAAAAATTTTCACAGGTAAATGCAAACATATAACACAAGTAGTAGATTAATCACATAAAACCAGTATAAAAGTTAAAGCACAAAGCAGTAAAATCAATTATATCAATAAAAATCAGTCAAGGGATTCACAGAATAAAAGGACATAAAGTATAACATATACATAAAACATTGTGAGGGGATAAAAATTTAGTGCTTTTATAATGGTTCATACTTAAATGACCCTCAACTTAATATAGACTGCTATACAGATAAGATGCTACATATGAACCTAATGGTAACCACAGTTCAAAAATTTATAGTAGGTACAGACAGTAAAAAAAGAGAAAGGAATCCAAGGACAACAATAAAGAAAGCTATCAAACCACAAGGGAAGAGAGTAAGAGAAAAAGAATGGAACAGAGAAGAACTACAAAAACCACCATAAAACAAGTAACAAAATGGCAGTAAGTACATACCTATCAATAATTAAATTAAATGTAAATGGACTAAGAGCTCCAATAAAAAGATATAAAGTACCTGAATGGAAAAAAAACAAGACCCATCTATATGTTACCTATAAGAGACTCATTTCAGACCTAAAGACACAGCTAGATTGAAAGTGAAGAAATAGAAAAACATTTACCATGCAAATGAAAGTGGAAAGAACTTTGGGGAAACAATACTAAATCAGACAAAATAGACTTTAAAACAAAGACTGTAATAAGAGAACAAAGGACACTGCATAATGATAAAGGGAACAATCCAACAAGAGGATATAACAACTGTAATTATTTATGCATCCAACATGGGAGAACTTAATAGATCAAGCAACTATTAACAGACATATAGAAAAAAATTGACAGTTAATAATAATAGTAGAAGACTTTACCACCCTGCTTACAGCAATAGATATATCATCCAGACAGAAAATCAACAAGGAAACAGTAGCCTTAAATGATATGTTGAACCAGATGGACCTAACAGATATTCAGAACATCCCATCGAAAAAACGGTGGAATACATATTTTTTTCAAATGCACATGGAACATTCTCCAGAATAGACCATATATTAGGCAAAAAACCAGTCTCAATAAATTCAAAAATATGAAAGTCATACCATGCATCTTTTCTGACCACGACACTATGAAACTAGAACTCAATCATACACACACACACACACACAGACACACACACACACACACACAGTCTGGAAAGAACACAAAGATATGGAAGTTAAATAATATGCTACTAAAAAATAAATGGGTCAACCAAGAAATCAAAGAGGAAATCAAAAAATATGTGGAGACAAATGAAAATGAAAACACAACATTTCAAAATCTTTGGGATGCAAAAAAGCTGTTCTAAGAGTGCAGAGAATAGCAATGCAGTCCTACCTCAAGAAGCAAGAAAAATCTTTATTTTTAAAGATTTTATGTATTTGACAGAGAGAGAGAGAGAGCACAAGCAGGGGGAGCGGCAGGCATAGGAAGAGGGAGAAGCAGGCTCCCCCGCAGAGCAGGGAGCCCAATGTGGGGCTCGATCCCAGGACCCTGGGATCATGACCTGAGCTGAAGGCAGATGCTTAATGACTGAGCCACCCAAGTGTCCCAAGAAACAAGAAAAATCTTAAATAAACAACATAATCCTACACCTAAAGGAACTAGAAAAGGAAGAACAGATAAAGCCCAAAGCCAGTAGAAGGAAGAAAATAACAAAGATTAGAGCACAAATAAATGAAATAGAGACATAAAAAAAATAGAACAGATTAATGATACCATGAGCTGGTTCTTTGAAAAGATCAACAAAATT
This sequence comes from Phoca vitulina, assembly GCF_004348235.1. Taxonomy (NCBI): domain Eukaryota; kingdom Metazoa; phylum Chordata; class Mammalia; order Carnivora; family Phocidae; genus Phoca; species Phoca vitulina. The sequence continues at coordinate 19,276,999 of NW_022589710.1, forward strand.
GAATTAGGAAAACACAGAAAATTTGAACAGACTTAACTACTAGTAATGAAACTGAATCAGTAATAAAAAAAAAAAAATTCCCAACTAACAAAAGTCCAGAATCAGATGACTTCACAGATGAATTCTACCAAACATTTAAAGAAAAGTTAATACCTATTCTTCTCAAACTACTCCAAAAAAATAAAAGAGGAAGAAGAGCTTCCAAATTCATTCTATGAGGCCAACATTACCTTCATACCAAAACCAGATATGCTACCAAAAAAGAGAACCACAGACCAGTATCTCTGACACAGATGCAAAAATCACTAGCAAAATACAAGCAAACTGAATACAAAAATATATTAAAAAGATTATTCACCATGATCAAGTGGGATTTATTCCTAGGATACAAAGGTGGTTCAATATTCACAAATAAATCAACAGGATACATTACATTAATAAGACAAAGTTTTACCTTTACCACATGGCCATCTCAACAGATGCAGAAAAGGCATTTGACGAAGTACAACATCCATTCATGATAAAAACTCTCAACAAAATAGGTTTTGAGGGAATATGCCTCCATATAATATGGGCCATATATGAAAATGATACTCAAACATCATACACAATGGTGAAAACCCGAGAGCTTTTCCTCTGAGGACAAGACAAGGATGTCCAATGTCACCACTTTTATTCAACTTAATACTGAAAATTCTAGCCACAGCAATCAGACAACAAAGAGAAATAAAAAGCATCCAAACTGGTAAGGAAGAAATAAAACTTTCACTATTTGTAAATGACATAATACTATATATAGAAAAAAGATATAATGATATTAGGGAATTCTTTAATTCTGAAAGAGAAAACATATAATATCTGGGAAGGGGGGAAAAGAGGGAAGAGGAGAATGAGAGGATGACCTCAGGGGTAAAAATGCAGAATTAGTATTTTTCAACTAATGACAATATAATTTAATGTAACTTTATCCTCTGTAAGTTCCATTATTAACATAATTAAATGTCAAACTTCCTGTGGAAAAGTTATGTGATGCTATTAAAATCAAAAGAAGAACATGGTCATACTCACGATTCATATTCTCTGAAGGAATACAGACTTTGAAAAACAGGAGATTTTACAAAATTAATACTATATTGCCAGATTCTTAATGAGAAACATCCATGTTTTACCTTTTATAAGATTTTTTGAAAAGTAAAATGTGCCTCAAAATAAATATCCCAAATAAAATATATTATATTCATGATTCAGATTATATTATATATTATATTATATTCATGTATGCCTAATCCCAATTTAGAAGCATATATCCAAACCAGGAAATAAAATCTATTTATTCCCAAATAGCTTTGGAGTTGGTAATTTATTTCATTCAAATATACTGTGAGGACACATCACTCTACTAAGTTCTAGATAAATTCAGTGACACGATCCCAAATTCTTTTTAGAAAATTCCTATCTTTAACAAACATAGGTCCATCCCTCATCAAGTGTAAAATCTGATTTCACCCTCTTCCAAGCAGTTAGTAGCACCCTCATCTCTGCACCCACTGGCACTCTGAACATGTATCTTTCTACTTCACAATTGCTTGACTATATAGTTTATGTTTTTGTTTTTAAGTAGTGAAAAATAACTCTCCCCAGCTACATTACAACTTCTTCAAGGGTAGGGAACATATTTATTTTCATCTTTATCCTTTAGTTCTGGCAGGCTATCTGTCCTATTTTTAGGGACTTACTAATAATTTACTAAGATCATGAATGAGATAAAGAATAAACAAAATAACAGTTTTAATACAAATTTATAAATCTTAAAATCTTTTAAAAAAAAAAGGCGGGGGGGACGCCTGGTGGCTCAATTCTTAAGCGTCTGCCTTCGGCTCAGGTCATGATCCCAGGGTCCTGGGATTGAGCCCCACATCGGGCTCCCTGCTTTGCAGGAAGCCTGCTTTTCCCTCTCCCACTCCCCCTGCTTGTGTTCCCTCTCTCGCTGTCTCTCTCTCTGTCAAATAAATAAATAAAATCTTTAAAAAAAAAATGGATAAATCCTACATCTTCACAGAAATCAAATATTCACATCTCTTTTATAAAAGCATATTGTTTTCTCAACTCTGTCTATATTTATTCAGCTATCTCAGAGATACTGTCTACAGTAAATTAGAACTCATTTCTTCCTTGCTAACCAAGTCTATAACCCATCCTCTTCTAAATTATCCACAGTGGAAAGGTATTAGCTCTAAAACAAATCTGTCTGAGATTCTATGACCAAATTTTAGCTCTGGGACTATTCGTAGAAAATGGTGGTTGGGAAACAAAAATCAAAAACCATTCCATTTATTTCATTTTTCATATCAAATTGTATTTGATTATGTTAATAGAAATTAGAAGATGTCAGGGACATTTTTTTTAAAAGTATGTGGCAGAAACAATGCTATAATACACCTAATTATTTCATTTTCTTTCTATCACAGCTAAACTTCATTTCCCAGCCCCTCTGCATCTAGAGGCAGTCAGACAAACAATTCTCCCCGTAGAATGTGAACGAAAGGGATGCATCATTGCAGCCTGAGACAATAAAGATCAGAATGCTTTCTCTCTGCTCTTGGTTTTCTTTTCACACTGTTGGAATCAACTCCGAGATAACAGAGTTGCAAGATAGATGAGTTCTAGGCCCCTTTACCACTACCTAGAGGAGAGCTATGCAGAACAGCTGACTGAACTACAAGGTACTGTTGCCCCAGCAGGAAGTAAACATTTGTTGTTTAAAGCCACTGAGATAACAGAGTTTAAATTGTTTCCCCTCAGCATAGCTAAAGCTACCCTAATATAAAATTTAAAACTCACTAAAATTAAATAATCTCTGCCGTTGAAATAATTATAATGGAAATAACTATAATTTGAGGCATACTTTTTTTTCAGTCATACTTGAGATTCAATAAATGTCTGACTCAATGCCATAGCTTAAAACTTGTTCAAAGTAATTTTTTAAGAGCGACATGATTACATTTTATCTTTTTAAATTAGAAATAAAAGCAAAAAGCAAAATTGCAATGGAATAATAATTGCTAAAACGTCTCTGCAGGGAAAACATTTTCTAAAGGGAAAAAATTATCACTTTGGGTGATGTTATTTCATGACCCTTCTTTCATTGGTGCCTCAATATTATCATAAATATTAAGAACACTGACTAAGTTTCTTCCTGTTTTATACTCCTCTGTTTTATACTCCTGTTGCCCTCTCCGTTGTATTTTACTTTTAACGACTGCCCAGGAAAATATATTCTCCAGCAGTAGTTACACCTGGACTGAGTCTGTATCTCAAGAATGTCCTCTCGTTTTGAATGCAAAAACAGACTTCTAATTATTTCAGGTGATTAGCAGATGTCCACATTCTCAAGCTCTGTTTTGGGTATATCTTTCAGCCAATTTTGACAAAACTTCACAGTCTAAATTTGTAAGATTATAAAACTTCAAAATATTAAGTCAAATCAAAAGTCAAAAGTTAAGTAAAGAAGCATCTAAAGTAAACAATGATGCACAGTTTCACTTCTAAGGTTTTTCTTACAAGGATTGATCTAATTTAATTTAAGGCAAATATAATAAAAAATATATGATCTTAATTTAAAAGTGTATTTATTCAGAGTAACTTTAAATTAGTTTCTAGATGCAATTTTATTAATACTGTACTTAGGTAAGCTTTTTATTTAACTGAGGTACAATTCTATATTTCCAAATGTGTCTGAGAAGAAATACAAAAGTCACAAGATTTTCAAAGACTATGAAGCTATGAGCAATATTACTAAATTTTCATTTGTGATCCTAAAGCAAGTGGGATGACATACCTGTCCCTTGATCAATCTAAATAGCATCTCTTCCTCAGTAAAATGAGAGGGGTAGATCAAGAAAAACTTTCTCAGCAACAGAATCCACATCTAGCAATAATTAAATTATTTTCTCTCTGGGTCCAAATGGGAAACAACAGAGAAGAAAACAAAGCTAACCACCTCTGGTTAATTAACTAAGTCTGGGAACTACAAGGCAATGTAGTGATAATAATAGTAAATACACACACACACCTGCACACACCTACACCATGCCCTGCAGGTGTAAAAGGTAGCATATACCATGGTTACCCTCTGCTCATTTCCTTATTTTTCATTTGTTTGAATTTTTATGTTTTTATGTTTTAATTTACATACAATAAGTTTTCTCTTTTTTGGTGTATAAGTCTGAGTTTTGATGAATGCATAAAGTCTTGTGACAACCACCATAGATACAGAACAGTTCCATCAGCCAAAGAAAGTTTTCCCATGTTGCCCCTTTTGTGATCAACCCCTCACACACTCCCAATCCCTGAACCTATTACCTACGGACTTTTTCCCTGTGCTTATGGTTTTGCCTTTTCCAGAATGTTATAGAGAGAGAGAATCATACAGTAGACTTTTGTGTCTGACTTCTTTCATTTGGCATAATTCATCCATGTTATTGTTTTGTATCAATAGTCCATTCCTTTTTATTGCAGAGTATTATTTTATTGAATGGTTATACCTTGGTTGGTTTATCCATTCACATGGTAAAGGACATCAGTTGTTTCCAGTTTGGGGCAATTATGAATAAAGCTGCTGTAAATATTCACTATAGGTTTTTATGTACACACAAACTTATGTTTCTCTTGGGCAAACACCCAGGAGTGGAATTGCTGGATCATATGATACAAATACATTTAACTTTATAATAAACTGCCTGATTGCTTTTCAAAGTAGTTGCACCATTTTGCATTCCCATCAGCAATGAATGAGAGTTACAATTGTTCCACATCCTCACCAGGAATTGCTATTGTTAGTTTTTTGTTTTTTGTTCTGTTTTGTTTTATTTTGATCATTCTAATATGTGTGTAATGGTACCTATGATTTTAATTTTCATTTCCCTAATGACAAATTATGTTGAGTATCTTTTCAAATGCTCATTTGCCATCCTTATATCTTCTTTGGTGAAGGTCTATTCAAATATTTTGCCCACTTTTGAATTGGATAGTTTGTTTTTTTATTTTTGAGTTTTGAGTGTTTTTTCCATATTCTGTGACTACTTCTGAATTGTAAATTACAACAGGCATTAAATCTCCATCCAGGATGTTATCAATAAACTCTTATACATAGGTTAGGTGGCTTGCTCAGAATATTATAGCAAATCTGTTGTAGCAGTAAATAAAATCTATTTTTTATCTAAGGATGCTTTTTTCCCACCTCATCTCCTTCTGAGGGAAACATAAATTGGTATACCTTTCTAGGATTTTACCAGTGTCTACCAAAACTTGAAGATGTACACACCCTTTGACTTAGTAATGCCTTTTCTTAAATAATTCAACATAGCTATATATAAAGAACTAAGTATAAGGACATGCCTCCCAACACTGATAACAAATGCTAAAAATTGGAAACTACTTAAAATTTCAAAAATGATGGATTGGGTAAATTATTTGTGGTACAGGCATACCAAGGAACACCATGGATCTATTAAACATGATGTATCTGAATTGAACTTACTGACTTGGGATGATGTTCCAATTGATGTTCTAAATTTATTTGATAATAGGTATTAGCAAAATTGTATGCACAGTTTGATCTATTTTTAAAATAAAAATTATATGTGAATCTATTCATTCAGTAAATATTTACTAAGTGTCTTCCATTTGCCAGAAACTGTGCAATGCACAGGGAATACAGAGATAAGCAACTGTGTTCTCAGAAAAAAAAAAAAATGCATAAAAATGCATTGGACCTTATGGACAGAAAATAAAGTGGCAATTTGAGGGATAAAAAGAAAATCATTATCATGCAAAATATGGCTCTGAAAGTCCCAAATAAATCAATTTACATTCATCCTCAGAGGCACCTGGATAGCAAGGTAAATGAAGGACAAATTATACTATAATGATTGAATGTGTGGGTGGAGGAGGGAGCAGCTGGTTTTGGCATCACTCACAAAGACAAGGGTTCAAATCCTAGTTATATCCATTTCTGGCTATGCAAAATGGGGCAAAATACTTAACCTCATCTATAAAATGAAGATACTACAATTACTGTGTGAATTAATAAAATATTCCCAGTAAGGCAGCATGATGGCTTTCATATCATAGGTACAAAATAAATGTTAGCCATTATCATTATTATTACCCTTATTGCCCTGATTTTCAGCCAGGCATACCAATGGAAATTATAGAAAAGTTAGTAAGAACTAAATAGCAGTATCAATAATTTTGTCTGCACCTAAAGTGGATTTTGACTTCTAGGCATTTAATTTTAAAAATGTATGTTTCTTTACATTACTTATCATTAATTAAAAGTAAATATTTTGTGGGGATAGTGGAGGTGGGGAGAGCATTTGAGATATTACTTATTAATATTATGTACTTCTATACGAGTAGAATGAGGCAAGATTTAGATATTAAAGAAATACGCTTGAGGGGCGCCTGGGTGGCTCAGTCGTTAAGCGTCTGCCTTCGGCTCAGGTCATGATCCTGGGGTCCTGGGATCGAGCCCCACATCAGGCTCCCTGCTCCTCGGGAAGCCTGCTTCTCCCTCTCCCGCTCCCCCTGCTTGTGTTCCCTCTCTCACTGTCTCTCTCTCTGTCAAATAAATAAATAAAATCTTTAAAAAAAAAAGAAAGAGAGAAAGAAAGAAAGAAATACGCTTGGATATCAGAGCAGTAATATTGGCATCCCTGAAATAAAATATTTGGTTTGCAAATAATGGGAAGGTTACAAAGTGCTTTGAAATTCTATGAAATCTAATAACTATAATTAAGGGGTCAGTAATGACCACAATTACATATGGATAATACAAGAAAATGAGTCACTCACCGTAATCCTTAATGATACCAAAAAGAAAAGGTTATGTATTGATGAATTTGTTAGCATTTTCATCACATTTCAAATCTGTTCACGAAAGATAAGTGCAGCTGCTACAGAGAGAATTAAAAGATAAGAGCAGTCTTGGGCTCCATAAAACTTAAGATAAAGATGTATCTCTGAGGTTTCCAGTCAGTGCACATGTACCAAGCCTCTGCAATTAGCATTGGCAGTTGATTTTACAGAATGAGCTCTCGAAAGGATGCGGTATCAAATGAGGGAATGCTTTAGACAGAATAAGACAGAAAAAATAAAGAAAGCAAGGGGGAATAATAAAAGGGATTTGTAGAGCATGCTTTGATTGCAAACTGGTCACCTAAGAGTGGTTTTTGCACTGGTCATTATGTTGCCATTTGCTAAACTCTTTCAACTTGGAAAAGATAAATATCCACAAGACAAAGAAATTCTTCAAATATCTTGCTGAAAATATTGGATTATGTGATATAGGGCAACTATAAAAATGTTTTTATTATTTCCCCTTTTTATACTCCTCTAGCTGTATTTTCAGGTCGGAAGAAAAAGAATGGTTAATGCCACATCAGAGAGACAGTTTCAAAAGATCTATCCCCTGTGGTCTTCCAATCCCACTCTCTGTCTCTATAATTCAGGAAGAAACAAGGCTACCTATTTCATTCCAACAACTTGATAGCTCTCCTTGTTGAGCTAATAGATTGTAAAGTCAGTCTTCAGTACATTAGACAAAGAATACAGTTGTCGATCTTGTTTTTGAGATTCTTAATAATTAAATGTGAATTGGCTATCCCTAAAGACTTTTCTCCTTCTAAATCTCTTTGCGTTTAGTTTCTTCGAACAAAGTTAAATTCTCAAGGCTGTTTAACTATTAATTGCAAATCCCTTAAAGACAGAGGCTATTTATCTTTTTCTATCTTCTGCACCAAACAGTGGCCACCCACACAGTCAGTACTCAATACATGTGCAAGGAAAGGGACAAGAAGGAAGAGGGAGGAAAGGGAAAGGAAGAATTCCTGCTATGAAATAACAGCTGGGGGGCGCCTGGGTGGCTCAGTCGTTAAACGTCTGCCTTCGGCTCAGGTCACGATCCCAGGGTCCTGGGATCGAGCCCCGCATCGGGCTCCCTGCTCAGCGGGAAGCCTGCATCTCCCTCTCCCACTCCCCCTGCTTATGTTCCCTCTCTCGCTCTCTCTCTCTCTGTCAAATAAATAAATAAAATCTTTAAAAAAAAAAAAAAAGAAATAACAGCTGGATACAGCACTCGCCTGAACGCCAAACCTGTTTATGCTTAAGGAATTTTAAAAGTTAAATTGAATTTTCTGCTTTAATTTAGCCATGAATATGAATTTATTTTAAATTATATAAAATATATTATATATATTATATAAAAAATTTTATTTAATTTATATAAAATTATATTAAATTATATAAATTATATATTAATTTATAAAATATATAAATTATATAAAGCTTATAATAGCTGAGCCAATGTGTAGTTTCAGGAAACACTTAGTACTATGTACTTTAAATGACCTTTCTGCCATTATTCCTAACAATGTCATTTATTGAAATCACCATTATTTCTCTTTTTAAATAAAATTATTCTCAAACCTTAATGAAACAAATGGAACAAAATTGAAATTTTTCAATAATTTCAGAATGAATTATGTTGATAATTTAACTGCAAAATGGTAGGACATTTTGCCCACTGTTAAACCTTAGCTGATTGGATGGTATCAACCTAGCTATAATTTCCAATAAACTTCACTCTAACTTTCTTTTGCTCAATTCATTCTGTTTTGTAAAAAGTATACTATAAAAAATACATACCTTTCTGTATCATTCAGATAATTTACTACAGAAACATATGTATAGGTTTTTAAAATACTTTGATATATACTGCTACATGATAAAAGATTATAAATATGAAAGGATCACTGAAATATTGTTATTAAAATAATGTCTTTCGTTTAGGCTCAAATGCATGGACTTCATAACAGCAAATTAATCCCGGTATAAAATTACATTAAATATTGCCTATAATTATATACCACACAAATTAAGTTTTACTTAATCCATAGCTGTTTATCTGTCTTCTGTATAACTATAAACTAAACCACTCAGTAGTTTCAATGTTATCTTATTTTTCATGAATTTAGAATGTTTTACTTAGATAGTATCAACTACAAAATAAAATAATCTATAAAAATTACACAATGCACAGTTGATTTCAGGTAAGAATGTTAGTCCTCAGAAAATCTGTTCAGAGATGTATTTATTTTTCTCTACTTTTGATTTAGGTTAATGTTAATCTGAGTTCTAAATTTAGCATCCCAGAAATAGCCTTTATTGAAATTTAAATAGTACTTTAAAACTTAAAACTATTTGAAACTTTCCTCCATAGCCTATATTTTTAGTACAACTAAATTAATAAAAAGACCTATGAGTACTTTCTTGCCTTTTCTTCTCCCATATCTCTTAACCTTGATCCTTTCATTATTGCAATGGCTAGTGAGAGAGAAGGAAAGAAGAGTTTTTCTTCGGAGTTTTCCAGTTTATATCTATTATTCCTGAGGTAAGAGCGCTTAAGAATGCAAACTTAAAGGAAATAATCCAATTTTCCCACTTTACTTAAAGCCAGCTCTTTACTTTATTCCCTTCAAGCCTATAATTTAATACATAGTTGATTGCAAACCTCTGTTATCGCATATAAACAAGTAGAAACAGAATCCTAGACTGAAGTTGAAATCTAAAGAGGTTATTTTCTTTCCTACTATTTTTTGCTTACTATTAATGCTTTCTAGATAAACATGTGGGTAGACAGATTGGGAATGTACATAAGACTATGGTTTATATTTATATTTTTATAAATCTCTTTTATGATCTGTATTTTAAAGTCCAGACAGAGTCTAGTACTTTGTATTTCACCAAATCTGCCAAAAGAAGAACACTGCACCTTGATTTTCTCAACTCCTGCTCTCCATAACTAACTGGAGGGAAACTTTCTACTGGCCACTTCCTGCAGGGGCTATGAACCTTCCTTCTGACCATATGCAAAACAAGTCACCTGTTTTGTTTTGTTTTAAGTCCAAGAAGAGGTTATTTAACCTAAGCAAAGTTGGTGTTATTTTATCAAATCTGGCAGTATATTATGTCATCTTGGGAACTTGGGAATCCTCTCTGAGACCACTAACTAAATTAAGGGCAAGAAATCTACCACTTTAGTTTAAAATCTCTTTCTTCTAGTTCCCAAACACATGTAAAATGTATATTCAAATTCTGATATTTGGTGGGAGGGGTAGATTCATTAAAACTGAAAATTATTGATTTTCTATATCCTATAAGATATAGGCAACAAAAAGGGGGGTCTACAAAATGACAGCATGAAAGCGTCACTTTAAAATTTTCTTCCACTTAGGAAAGCTTCCAAATACATTCTACAAGGCCAGCATTACCCTGATACCAGAGCCAGATAAAGACAATGCAAAAAAAAGAAAACTACAGGCCAATATTCTTGATGAACATAGATGCAAAAATCCTCAAAAATGTTAGCAAACCACATACAGCAATACATTAAAAAGATCATTCACCACGATCAGGTGGGATTTATTCCTGGGATGCAATGATGGTTCAATATTTCCTAATCAATCAATGCCATATACAACATCAACAAAATGAAGAATAAAAATCATAGGATTATTTCAATAGATGCAGAAAAAGCATTTGACAAGATTAAACATCCATTCATGATAGAAACTTTTACAAAATGGGGTTAGAGGGAACAAACCTCAACATAATAAAGGCATTATATGAAAAACCCATAGCCAACATCATTCTCAATGGTGAAAATCTGAGGGCTTTCCCTCTAAGGTCAGAAACAAGACAAAGACATCTGCTCTTGCTACTTTCATTTAACATAGTACTAGAAGTCCTAGGCACAACAATCAGACAAGGAAAAAAAAAAAAATGGGGCATCCATATTGGTAAAGAAGAAGTTAAACTGTCACTATTTGCAGACGATGGGATACTATACATAAATAACCCTAAAGATTCCACGAAAAAAACTACTAAAATAACTGAATTTAGTAAAGTGGCAGGATACAAAATTAATACCCATAAATCAGTAGTGTTATGATACTAACAATGAAGTCACAGAAACAAAAATTTAAAAAACAACACCATTTACAATTGAACCAAAAAGAATAAAATATCTAGGAATAAACTTAACCAAAGAAAGACATGTACTCTGAAAACTGTAAAACACTGATGAAAGAAATTGAAAATGACACAAATGGAAAGATATCCCATGCTCATGGATTGAAAGAATTAATATTGTCAAATGTCCATGTTACCCAAAGCAATCTACAGGATTCAGTACAATCCCTATCAAAATACCAACAGCATTCTTTGTAAAACTACAATAATCCTAAAATTTGTATGGAATCACAAAAGAGTCTGAATAGCCAAAGCAATCCTGAGGGAGAACTAAAAAGCTGGAGGTATCACAATTCCAGATTTCAAGATATACTACAAAGCTGTAGTCATCAAAACACTATGTTACTGGCACAAAAATAGACATATAGATCAATGGAACAAGGTAGAGACCCCAGAAATATTCACATATATATGGTCAATTAATCTATGGCAAAAGAGGCAAAAATATACAATAGGGAAAAGATAGTCTTTTCAACAAATGGTGCTGGGAAAATAGGACAACTACATGCAAAAGAATGAAACTGGATTACTTTCTTACACCATACACAAAAATAAACTCTAATGGATTAAAGACCTGAAACCATAAAAATCCGGGAAGAGAACACAGGCAGTAATCTGCCTGACATTGGTAGTGGCAACATTCTTCTCTTGGATGGTCCCTCTGCATGTACTCCCAAGCCTCCAGGGCTATAAAAGCAGGTCTTAAGGGAGGTGGGGTTGCAGAGATCTACTCATTTTGAGGCCACCCAAGACACATTTCTGCCTGTAAGTCCCCTTAATGAACCATTTCTTGTCAAGCTGGATTTGTCTGCCTTTTTCTTTGGTCTTAAGGCTCCTTCAGCCATTAGAGGTCCTTTTGCATATACCTCCCTTTCACAGAACATCTGGATTGCTTTTTATCTATTTAAGAATGTGATAAAATTCTTCCTTTCTCCAAATATGAAAAGGACTATTTAAATGAAAAGCCCAAAAAGGCAAAATCATTTCCTCCAAAAATTCCATTACTATAATATTATTTCTAGTTTTTACTGAGTTCATGGAGAGGCCTGCTGTGTTTTTATAGAGAGAGCCATCAATCCAGTGTTTTCCTCCCTAGAATGAGGATATGAGACCATATGCTCTCTAAATTGTTAGTTCAGAAATTCCTTGATTCTGGGTTTCTGCATAGCTGTTGGTTATCACAGACAAAAATATCTGAATTCTTGATTGAATGCTTTAATTTTCAAATTTCCAAAATTTGTCCTCATGCAATTAGCTCAAATACATGAGAAAATAGAATAAAAGTGAAGGTTTGACGTCAATAGCCTTTGTATGGTTGTTTCCTGGGACAACTGGCATTTTACTAAAGAGAAAGGATCATCATTTTTGCGTTCAGAAGACCTGGGTTAGAGAACGATTCTCACACTGGCAATGTAAACTCAGGCAAGATGGAGTGATTACTAAAGCCTATTTTATAGCTAAAAAACACAGAGACTCATTGAGATTAAGGGATTTAATGACTCTTTTCCTAATTGACAAATTCAAATAAAATAATTATGTTACCTGCAATATGATCTGTAATATTAACATAAATATTTTGTTACTTTTTTATTGTTACATTATTTATTATTACATTATATGTGATTATATTTCTTATATAATGTTACCTATAAATATTAATATAAATCTAAGGTATTATCATTACTTAATACCTCTACTAGTAGAGCAACAGACCTCTGATTGGTGAATCAAACATAAATAAAATTCTTAATCCTTTCTTTTAATAAATGTTTCTATGAGGGGTGCCTGGGTGGCTCAGGTCATGGTCCCGGGGTCCTGGGATCGAGCCCCCACATTGGGCTCCCTGCTCAGCGGGAAGCCTGCTTCTCCCTCCCCCACTCCCCCTGTTTGTGTTCCCTCTCTTGCAGTGTCTCTCTCTGTCAAATAAATAAATAAAAATATTTTTAAAATTAAAAAATAAATAAATAAATGTTTCTATGATTACTATATTATTGCAGGTTTGTGTGATGATGCACAAGAACACATGCAAGGCTCCAGGAGATGGTACTGAGGAAACCCTGAATCTCCCCTCATTACAAAAGAATCATAAATGTCTCTGAATAAATGTCCTGGAGTTTCTAGGAACTGATTCATATCAAGTAAGTTTTGAGAAGAATAATGAGTGCAAATTTACTATTACATCAAAATTTCTCTTAAGTTCGTTAAGATGTGAAGGCAATATTTAACTAGAAATGATTTTAAACATATTCTCAAATATATCTTGCAACACTAATATTTTCTTCTCCCTGGATTCTTGTTCCTTATTATCTTTTTCCTAGTACATGAACTACCTGTAAAGCACCTCAGGAAAATCTAGTTTAAAAGTTTCACTTCTGGGGTGTCTGGATGGCTCAGTCATTAAGCGTCTGCCTTCGGCTCAGGTCGTGATCCCAGGGTACTGGGATCAAGCCCTGCTTCGGGCGGGCTCCCTGCTCCACAGGAAGCCTGCTTCTCCCTCTCCCATTCCCCCTGCTTGTGTTCCCTCTCTTGCTGTGTCTCTCTCTGTCAAATAAATAAAATCTTAAAAAAAAAAGTTTCACTTCCTAGAAATAATAAAATAAGGAAATCAGCAGCTGTTCAAATCTCCTGAGTTAATTTCTCAAAACTATTCCTTTGGTGTGACACTTAAATCTTATCACAATATTCCCCCCAAACATTATATTTCCTGCATTGAATAATATACATAGGAAATTCCACTGCACACAGTAAAAGGCAGAAATGAAAAAAAATATCTTATTGATACAGAAGATGTACATTTTGGTAGTATCATCACGAGTTCCTCATGAGCAATGAACGTCTGCTTCCTTTCATTACGATTGTCTTGTACAATTTCAAATGGCCATATGACAGTATTGGAAATGCAAGTGTTCAAGAAAAATTTTGCAGTACTTCCTATAAAAGTAGAGTCAAGAAATAATTTTTAAAATGATGTATGAAAAGTATAAATAGATATTAGGGACCAAGATTTAAATGTATACTATATACATGATTTCTTGTCATCAAACTTTATTATCCAAGTATCTTGATGGCTTAATTAGAAAACAAATAATTAGTGAAATAATTTTAACTTTAAGGGGATGTAAAAATATCTAAGCTTATTCCATTCACAAAAGGTAAATCTAATTAATAAGTGAGATTTTTACAATGTGTTTGTTGAAAGGATTACCAGTTATGTCTCCTATTTCTGAGAACAAATTTGGGCTTAACTTAAGGTACTTACATGATAACCCTGCCTTTTAAAATCTGGCACAATTTACCTAAAGCAATTTTATAGTTTTCACTATCAATTTGTTTGAGGAGATTTATTTACTTTATTGTAGAACATTTTTGCAATCCCACAAATTAAAGTATATAAATTACTCCTTTTTTTCTGATTCTAACAAGCATGTTAAAGCCAATCTTCCCATATTTTTCAGTCTGTACCTCACATTATAATTGATCCAGAGTAGTCACTAGTCACCTAACACCAGCCATGAGTCACCATCTCTGTGCCTTGTTTCATGTGACTTTTCTTTGTCTGGACTGCTCTTGAACCCATTTCTGACTGTTAAAATTCTTCTGTCCTCTCATGCCATCTCAAGAATCCCTTTGAGATGCAGGCTTCCTAGGTTTCTTCCCCTCCCCAGTCTTAATAAAATACGATTACTGTCTCCTTGGAACCGTCACATCACTCAGAACCTTCCTAAGACATTTATTATATTTATATGCCCCTGTTGTGCTATGGTTAACTGTGCATTTTCCTTAGATCTATTCCCCATTATATTCGTTATGGATCCACTCTTATATTCAACATGTACAACATTTAATGAGCATCTTCTATGTATAGTCTATGTGCCATGATCTAGCTCAATAAAGATGAAGATGACATTATCCCATCCTCATGAAATTTCCCTTGAAGTCATGACCCACTCATTTTCTTTACGCTTCATGTCTTTCATAGTATTGTGCATATTTTAGTCATATGACAGATATTTCTATAATTGAATTAATTCATTATAATTTGAGTGTCAACAGCATACAAAAAATAAAAAAATATAGTTGATAATTTGGTATGTTGTGTAAGATCATTAATACCTGACATAAAGTCAGTGTTTCCCTCTAAAAATTAATATGGTAAAAGTAATTACTTTTTCCCTTAACTTCGGGGATGCCACCTAATATGGAGAAAAACTGAATGTCATGCAGGCTAATTTAAAAAATAATTTTTTACAGGACTGTCCTATCTTAGAGGCAAGATCAAACTTAATTAACATCATTAGAGATTCCTTAAACACATTAAATTTTATAAAGCACCCTGGGTCACATTATATGCTGTTGTATAAAACAGAAGGGGGATAAACTAAATTCAAGTCTAATCACAGTAGCTCCAGCAATTAAAATTGTTTTCAAATAATTTACAGATACATGTGCTGCATAAAGTTACTTTTCCAGGGGCACCTGAGTGGCTCAGTCGTTAGGTGTCCTGCCTTCAGCTCAGGTTGTGATCCCAGGGTCCTGGGATCAAGCCCCACATCAGGCTCCCTGCTCCGCGGGGAGCCTGCTTCTCCCTCTCCCACTCTCCCTGCTTGTGTTCCCTCTCTTGCTTGTCTCTCTCTGTCAAATAAAATCTTTAAAAAAAAAAAAAAGTTACTTTTCCATGCATAAGCACACAGCATTGAAGTTGTAATACTGACGGATTATCTGGCAAATTTAAATTAGAGAAAAATTTCAGCTGTTCATGAGTATTCCCTCCCTCCATAATTTGCATATAATCATATACATAGGCTTTATTCTGGAAAGCCCCCTTAAAAGACCAATTTTTTTTTTTTTAAAGATTTTATTTATTTATTTGAGAGAGAGAGAATGAGAGACAGAGAGCATGAGAGGGAGGAGAGTCAGAGGGAGAAGCAGACACCCCGCTGAGCAGGGAGCCTGATGTGGGACTCGATCCCGGGACTCCAGGATCATGACCTGAGCCGAAGGCAGTCGCTTAACCAACTGAGCCACCCAGGCGCCCCTAAAAGACCAATTTTTTACTTTATTTTGGATTATCTACCTTGTGCAGGACAAAGAAATTATGAATACCAATAGCTAAGTGCTTCTGAACAATTACTTCACATTTGTGATGAGAGAGAATTTTGCATTTTGCAAGTATACAAGGCCGTAATTTCCAGACTAAACAGAAAGATAAAAGTAACACAACTTCCCTTACCTATTGAGGAAAGTATTTTTCACTTCATTAATAAAAAAAACAAGCCATGTGTCAAAAATACACACAAACACACACACACGTTCCGCTATCAAACCACTGAGAAATTTTAAAACAAAGTTCTTTACATTCCCTGATGGAGTTTATAAAGAGATCTTTTCACCCTATAATTTGAACGTACTCTCAGTCAAATCTTGGGATCTTTACTCAGACTGCCACTATATTTAGATCTGTTCATAACAGGAATCTAAGTATCTTCCTAAGCACCACTTTGTTACAGATGAAGTGATAGCCAGAGTCCATTGTTTTGAACTAACACATGCAAATAAATGAGAAGATGGTGAAATGACTGCACTTATTTATTGAAAAGTTATTTTTTTCTAGAATAATAATGGTTTCTCTGGAATATAAGGAATAGCATGGAGGACACTAGGAGAAGGAAGGGAAAAATGAAGGGGGGGGAATCAGAGAGGGAGATGAACCATGAGAGACTATGGACTCCAGGAAACAAACTGAGGGTTCCAGAGGGGAGGGGGGTGGGGGGATGGGTTAGCCTGGTGATGGGTATTAAAGAGGGCACGTTCTGCATGGAGCACGGGGTGTTGTACGCAAACAATGAATCATGGAACACTACATCAAAAACTAATGAAATACTGTATGTGACTAACATAACATAATAAAAATAAATAAATAAATAAAATAAAACTTTAAGTAAAAACTTGGAGAAAATAAATTCTACTACCCATTAAACACAAGCAAAGAATTGTTAGGAAAATGCTATTTTCCTTATTTTCTCTGAAAACAATTGTGCTAAAAAGTATATCCAGGAGTGTCTTGTAGACAACAGATTAGAGTATGTGTATGTACACATGTAAATACACACACACTACAGGTATGCCATATGGCAACTTAAAAATATTTTCCTGTTACTGAATAGTTCTTAGGTTGCACTATTTTGCCCTAAAATGGTTCTTCTGATAGTGTTATTGATCTTGGTGTAAAGTTCTGAATTAGGATCAGTACACATATTCTGCAAAGGCCCAGAGAGTAGACATTTTAGGATTTGCAGGCCGCTTATGGTCTCTATTGTATATTCTTCTTTGTTTTTCTGAAAACCCTTTTAAAAAGTGAAAACCGTTCCTAGCTCCTCTGCAATTTAAAAACAGTACACAAAACGATTTTGGCCTACGGGGCATAGTGTGCTGACTCCTTCTTTGAATTATCAATAGCCAGTAAAGCATGTTGCAACTTAAATAATAGGTTTCAGTAAATGTTTACCAAATACAAAACCTCTGTTTGGAATAAAATCAGCAGACCTGGTATTACCTTAGAAGGACCTTCCAAATTCTGCTTTTTCCATGAGCTTCACTTCAGACAGTAGTTACCTACTCACTCGTGAGCTGAGCTGCTCCACGGTGCTCAGGGATCAAGCAAAAGTTTAACCTGTCAGTATTTCTAAAGCTCACTAGTTCTGTGTCCTCTCTCCTCACCCCCTCCTCTTCCTCATTCTCCCTCTCTGTTTCTCTCCTCCTGTCACACACACGTGCACACACCCTTCTCTGCATCAAACAGACACAGAGCAGCTGGGTGGAAATCATCTTCTACACCTGAGTCAGAAGAGTCTTCTCGGTTTGGTGGTAGTTTTAAGCTGCGTCTTTTTAGGTATGTCACTCCAGCCTTAAGGCAATCCAACTCATATGCTTTCTTCCGTCTAGACTTCTTGATAAAGGGGAATTTTCTATTTCATTGAACAAATATTTATCAAGTTCCAGTTATGACCACACCATGATTCCCAATTTTAATGCAGATATGAATCACCCTGGGATGTTGTTAAAATTCGGATTCTGACTTAGTGGTCTGAGGCGGAGCCTGAGGTTTTGTATTTCTAAGGAGCTCCCAAGAGATGCTGATGCTGAGGGTTTTGTGAGCCATATTTTGGGAAGAGAGTGAGGAACACAGGTGAGCATACAGGTGATTACCACACTTATAGTGGTGAGTGCTGTTTGAGGGAAATGTGCTGTGGAAGCATATAAACTTGGATATAATACATTTCAAAACTCGGGAAAAACTTCTTGAAGAACATAACAAAACTGTTCTTAGGAGGAGTAGGGGTTGTGCAGATAAAGGGAAGAGAAGAAGGGAAAGATAGGAAGGGAAAGAACGGAGGGGCTGGAATTCCTGGCAGAAGAAAAGGACCCTGCAAAGCAGATTTCTAGTGGCTATCAGAAAAAAATTGTGAAAAAGCAGGGCAGTGGGTAATCTAGAAGACAAAGAAAGGAGTAAAGAGGAGAGTGAAAATCAGTGGTTCAGTTTAGAAAAAAGGTGAAAAGTATCCATTAGATTTAACAACAAAGATATATTTGGTGATGTTTGTGAAAATAATTTTAGTACCTGGATGGACACAAAATCTGGAGCACAGCAAGTTAAAGGGTATTTGGGGATAAGGAAGGCAGAACTAGCTATGTTGTGTTTTTATGAGGTAGGAGGCTGATGTCTGTTTAAATTCTTTTAGGGAAGAAGGAAATAGGGAAGAAGAAATTAAAGACACAGGAAAGAACCAGTACAATAGGCTCCCTGAGGAGGGGGGAGATGAAATCCACAGCAAAACCAGGAAGGTTATTTTGGGAGATTTGTAGGTATACTTCATTGTAACAGGAAGGAAGAAGAAAAAAATGAGTGCAGATTTAGCTAAATCTGTGTTAGTAGAAAGTTGAAGGAGTTCCTCCCTGTGGCTTCTATGATCACTGGAAATTAGGAATTACATTTATATGAGGGGAAAGGCAGTATAAGACCAGGAGTTTCAAAAGCATGGTAAAAAATATCAGTTATGGGAAATGGAAAAGAAATTTCACAGACAAAAGAATAAAGAATTCCCATTAGCATTTGATCCCTCAACTGTTCTGTATTTCTAGGACAGAAAGGACTATGGATGTGACAGGGGTCCTAGTCCCCATCCCCTTCCACACTAGAGGGAATCTTGTTTTCCTTCTGTCAAGGTAGAACTCCTAAACTCAGCCAGGTCCTGGTGATCTGGATGGAGTTTACCCTACCTCCCTTGTTCCAAAGCCTGAGGCCCTCCATTCACATCCTACTCTCTGGGCCTGGACTCCCGGGTTATTGGTCCAGACCTCGAGTTAAGTATACCCCACAGGACTTGTTTCACAAGTCTTCTCATTATTCCAAGCTTACTCAGTTCTAATCCTTACACATACACCAAGACACACACAAACACACACAAACTTGGTTAGGATCAAAACTCTCTACTTAGATAGCTATTAACGCTAATAGATATCTACTGCTATTCTTACAGTCAGGGCTGTGCTAAATGTCTCTGGAGGAATCTCTGGCAGTCAAACTTCTAAGGACATTAAATATCTCCGAATGACATTTTGATAAGGTCATACTTCTTATGTGCGGAATCCACATATTTCCATTTACTCATTGGTGGTTGACAGTGTAATCTCTAACCACTCAAACTAACTCTGGAGAAGAATTAAAGAATATTGTATTTTCTTTATAATACCTGCTTTTGATTGAGGATCGCATCTGACAAGGATCTAATAAAATCAGTCAGAGACGTATGAGTGACTTTTCTGAGAATAAAAATCTGGAATTTGAATTTTGTTCACAAATGCTATTATAAGGCTTTACACAGGATGGAAAAATTTCTAGAACAGGGTTATCTGAAAGAAATTAATTTATGGAATGATCAAATTTCCTCCACCTAGATTAGCAGAAAAATGTATGGTGGGGCAAAGCGGAAGGTCAAAACAGTTTAATATCCACAACTGTTTTAGGAAAGCAATCTGGCATATTAGTTTTAAATGCTGTCCCTCGTGGCACCACCCTGACTGATTTTATTACTTAGGCAAATTAACCTCTTTAAACCTCAGATTCTCCCTCTGTAAAATGGGGACATTAATAATAACTACCTCATAGGGTTGTTGCAAGGATTAAAGAGGACTTTCTAAGAACAGTAGCCTGGAGGCAGTTTGCCCAAGCAGGGAGGTGCCTTCCATCACTGACAGTTAGAAATGCCCAAGTGCTTGGTGATAATGAATAGAAGACTGATTTTCACTTAATTTTGTAATTGTTTTTAAACTCTTTACAGACAAATCACATCCTTTTTGTTTGCCCCTTAGAGCAGACCATGCCCACAGCCTGTGCTTACAGGCCTTTGTCTATAAACGGTTAATTGTTACTATTTTGTTAATGACATCCTTTCTCTTACCCCAAAAGATTAAATTTGCCAGTCATTAACTGGATACAATGTCTACTGTCCATGGATGGTTACTGTTATATTTTAATGAAATGTGTATCAAGTCCTAAATTTACATTCATAGAAGAATGAAAAGAACAAATAATGTTAATGACAACATTTTAAAATATAAATTTCTGGAAAAAAACTATATTTTATACTGCTAATTTGTGTTATTTAATATTGAGTTAACTTAGGCCAGAAAAATGTGCTTCTGTGAAATGGAATTGAGTGTGTTTATATCCTGAAGTACAAATATACCTTAATTCCTTGAAGACTTAACTAACTCACTGATATGGACCAAGTTCAATGCAATCTGGGGAGAGTTAGAAAGCCCCTTACATTTTACAAAAGGGCTGTAAAATTCTGGACATCTATTTCATCTCTCTATTTTGCAGCCAGGAATTTCCTGAGTTCTAGGGCAGAGAATTATCCAAAGCAAATAGTTGAGCTCATGTACAAGCCTCCCACCTCTACTTTTCAGCAAAGGAAAGTAGAGCCTCCCTTCTATGAAATCATCAGAGAAGATCTGTTGAGTCTTTGCTCCCCCTCAGATGGGCTTCCACTTTCAGGGAAACATGTTTAAACCAAACCTCCTGAAAAGGAAATCAACCAATCTCTCTTTCTCCCTCTGTCCCTCTCTTGCTCTTTCCTTCTCTGCCTCTCTGCCTCTCTCCCTCTTCCTCTCTTAAGTTCATTCACACGTGAGCATACACACAGACATACTTGTGGAAGCAGTTTTCTTTTCTCCTGCTAAAAATAAATCTCTAGCAAGAATCCAAGTTTAGCACCTAAAAACATGAGACTGTTTCTCTAAAGTAACTTGTGGATAGCTGTGCTTTGCTTTTCATTTTTTTCAACATGTGTTTTCCTGACATAGCTATTGTTTTAGAAATATATAATTAGTAAAATATAAACCCACTATTTTTATTTTCCATCTGCCAGATGCCAAGTTCTCTCTAGAGTCTCTCAAAGAACAGAAGCCAACATGGCTCTTTTCATTTGCATTCTTGTTTACCAGAGTGAGTGATGATGACAGCTTAAATGAATAGCCACAGCTCAGAAAAATGTTTGTTTCTTATTGTTACTGGGCTATGATCAGGAAAAGCCCAGGGATAAAACATAAACCAGTTTCAAAAAATGGCGTCTCACTGTTCACTTAATTTTCCAGAATCTGCTATCTTAAATTTTAACAGTATTTTCTTTCGTTACTGAAGCAAATTCACCTGACCTTAAGCTATTCTCAGGCTACAAATGAGATGACTCTGAATTTGAATATATCCTTTCTTTCAACAGTTAGCACTCTCTTTAGTAAAAGAAGGTATTTGAAAATGATAACTTTGTATCCCTTACAAAAGTTATTAATGGGACAGAAGTATAACTTTGAGGTGCACATAGAGGTGACAGGAATTTAAGAGAAAGAAGGAAATGACCTAATTTTCCAATTTGGTAACCTGTGCCTATATTACAGTCACCTAATGATTTAATTTCTCTACCAACCTCAGCTCTCTGGATTACTCTTTTTGGTTTTTGTTTTTCAAGGAACATTTAATAAGGTAGATAACATATACTTATCTAACTTGGTACTTTTATATCACTGAAGCTAAAGCAAAACATCTTGTTCATTGGGTAAAAAATGGTCTTCTTACTGTGTGTACACTGCAGTAAAATTTTTAAAAAATACTGTAAATATAATTTCAGAATTTCAGAATTAGAGTGTCAGTGTTGTTTTTTTTCTTTTTTTCATATGGAAAAAGAAAATTCTTTTGAAAATCATTTGAAGGTTGGAAAAAATTCCATAGCTATGTTCTTAGAACCACTCTGTAGAATCTTCATGATTCAGATGACACAAGAGAAAATGCAGTTCAGTCTTTTCAAGAAGATATTATATTCCAGCTTGCACGATCTAACCAACCAGGAGAATGTTGGTGGCAATCACGGTGCAGGAGGGAAGAAGCTGTCTCTATACAATAGTTATCCTTCATGCTACTTCAGCCACTGCCACCAGTACCACCGCTACCACCACACCCACAAGTTGACCTGATTCTGAATTGGTTTTTTTTTTTTAAGATTTTATTTATTTATTTATTTATTTATTTATTTATTTATTTATTTGACGGAGTGGGAGGGGAGAGAGAGAGCACAAGCAGGGGGGAGCAGCAGGCAGAGGGAGAGGGAGAAGCAGGCTCCCCGCCGAGCAGGGAACCTGATGCGGGACTTGATCCCAGGACCCCAGGATCATGACCCTAGCCGAAAGCAGACACTCAACTGACTGAGCCACCCAGGTGTCCCCTGATTCTGAATGTTCTGCCTGAACTTTTAACTAGTGTTTCCTGAAGGTCAAAACCAGAGTTCTGAGCAAGAACCTTGGGGATAATGAGCAATGCATCAGCAAATGCTTGAACTCCAAGTTGGGCCCTGCCCTTTACACTGGGCTTATATTTAATCAAGTCTTCTCCATGGCCACCTCCAATGCCCCAGCCCCTGGAATTACATAGCCATCATCAACTACATTTTTAACAGCCCTCTGGAATATTCTTGCACTTACCACTTAGGACAAGAACATTGTGAAGTGGAATAAATTATTTTAAAAGGTATTTTTATCAGTTGAAGACAGTGATATTAGAATACTAATCCAACATACCAGAATACTAATCCAACATACTCTCTGGTTAACTCCCCCTTCTATCTATTCTCATCCCTTTGGATGGGCTGCTGGGTGGCAGCAAGGGGTAGGGAAAACAAGTAAAACCAGTTGTCATAATAATAACATAAGCCATTTCACAAAAGCCACTACCTGCCAGTCTTGATTTCTTAGTAAAACTTCTGGGTATGCAATACTCAAAAAATTCATGAACTCACAATTCAATACAATATCTTTTATTTATGAGATATTCTATTTATATACCAATCTTTTTGTATTATTTATTTATAGCCCTTGGGACCTCATTCTTTGCCCACAGTGAAAGATCCACCCAAACTTCCCCCTTTAACCATCCTCCAATCTGGGAGCCAGCTGGACCACTTTTGTTACCCCACCCCTAATTACAATTTACATTATTTGTTGCAAAGTGGCTCCTTATAACATTATTAATGTGATAAAGAGATCCCACAGATCAACCTTAGGTAGATTCTCTCTTCCTTTGGGTTAAACACCCACAATGTCCTTGGCTTCCTTCACTCTTATAGCAGCAAGAATATAAACCCTATGCATTCTATTCATTCAACAAACACTTATTGATTACTTACTATGTGTCAGGCACTGCTTTAGGTTCTTTGGATAATGCACTGATCAAGAGAATAGACAATATGCCATCCTTTGAGAATCTTACATTCTTTCAGGGGAGAGAGACAATACATTTTAAAATTAATAAATGAAAAAATTATATAATATGATAATAATAATAAATGCTCTGGAAGAGAAAAGAAAGCAGAGAGTGATAAGAGGGAGAAGGAATGGGTAGAGCTGAATAGAGGGCATTGTTATTTTACCTAATATAGTTGGATTAGGCTTCATTGATGTACTATATGTTGGCTAATTGAGCATAATAACAAAAAAAAAAATACAAAGAAAGTGACATTGGAGTAAAACATCTCCTATGTTTACCCTTAATCTCTACTGTTGTACAAAATATTATATACAATTCACTAAATAAGTGTGTATATTCTCTATTAACAAAAACAAATAAATTCTTCTCTTTCAATATAATAGATTTCACTCTGATCTATCCTTGTACAAAAGCAGGCCCTTTTTAGCTTTAAAGGTCAACTTCTAAAACAGAAATTAAAAACAGGATAATCTCTAAAACCTATCCTTAAAATACCCATTTCATTACCATGTCATGTGTGAAATAGAATGATAATGCTTTCTTTGGCGTTCCTAGCAATAAATCAGAGTCAGGGGCTTTAAAGAAGACCTATGTCCTCTACCAGTGATTCTCAAATTTTAGTCTACAGCTCAACCACCTTAAGGACTTACTTATTAAAACATAGATGGCCGGGCATCTACACCCAGAATTTCTGATTTAATAGGTCTAGGGTAGAGCCCAAGAATTTTCATTTCTAACAATTTCCCAGGTGATGCTGATTAGAACAAACTGAGAACCACTGCTCTGCATCAATCTTGGTAAAGTTATAATGATTTTCCAACTCAACTGTAGAATGCCAAATGAAGCTAACTTTCTCGATTCTAATTCTATATAGCAGAAGAAAAGGATATTATTTAAAATTTATTATTTTATTGTTATTTTAATTTTTTCTTTTGGCCAGGAAAGAAAGAGGAAAAGAAACTACATTTTTTCATAACTCTACTATCTGTCAGATATAATACCATCTACCAAACCAAATGAAGCAAATCCCTTCTTTCTGGGACTCAAACCATACCATATTTGCCCAAAGATTACATCCCATTCCTAAACATACAATTGTATTTCTAAGTTGCTCACAGTGACTCAAGCAGGTTAGCTTTAAGCTCAGCAAAAATCCACCCTCCTCTTTACTTTTCTCATCAACTGTGAAAAATCCATTCTTTGTGTATAAGGAACTAAAACACTCTAAATGAATATAAATCGAGAGTTTATGGATAGGAAAAGTACAAAGAACTCCTTCCCCTGCTTGAAAGACCCTAACTTTAAAACCTTCTATATTGGTCCCTAAGCAATCTGATGTTCCAGAAAAAAAACTGTACCCCAAATTGATGGATGAATTGAAGAGATGACTAGAATCAACAAGTGGTTCTGTTCTACTTTCAGAAACCCAGTGAAATGAAGCAAGGATAGCAAGTTATATTTTGAAGAAGCTGTAAGACTGTCTCAGCTCATTTTTGTGGAACTGAAGGCTTGCCTGTAAAGGCTTCTTAGGCAGAAGTGAAGCACCACTCCTATCACTACAGAAATAAGCTTTATGTGCTGTACCTGTCAAGGTCTGCTGGATATGTCAGAAAGATAGTAGCAGTAACAGAGAAAATGCTTTTGCCTCCTTATAAATGAACATGGGTAGTTTTTGACCAGGAGTAACTAAAGATTTTTTTTCCCTTGGTAAAGTGACTATGCATACTTTATAAAGTCATATTCTCCAAAAATATAATAAGATGTTCATTAAAATGTGGTAATCATCCTCCTTAAATCCTACAAAGAAATGATATTGGAGCAAAGGCCAAAGACTTGTGTCAAGAGACGTAGCAAGTACCCTTGCTAGTTAAATAAAATTGTTACATAATTACTCTCTATATGCTAATGCTGTGTAACCTGGGATACCGAAACCAGGTTTAAAAGGGGCATATAAAAGTGGGTCATATTAGATAAGGATTGGATTTCACTGGCTTTGCTCTTCCATTGTTACTCCTATATTGTCTCCAGTTCCCTGTAAAAATCCTGAATTATTTCAGGTATTTTAAGTGGTTTCACCTGTATATCTGAACCCATCCTGTCTGTTACCACTTGAATCTGCCATTTTTCCTCCTCTTCCACTCTGTCCACTCCTGTGACAGCTTGCTTCTGGGCACTTCTCTCAAAGCCTCTGCTGCTGGGTCAGCTGTATGCAGTTGCTTCAATCCTGCCTGTTGTATCCATGTCAGTAAAGTTTAGGTTTGAATTGAGTCTCTTACTATATGTAAAATACTTCTGTAAGTGCAAAGTTTGTGTATAGCTGACACCAAAAATGATGGCATGTCTGATGCATTTTATCATTTGATTTAAAAGGCATAAAATGAGATTTATTACAAGCAGAGAGGGAAGTGGGAAAGGAGAAACCAAAGGGATCTCAACATGACACAGGGATTCTGGGAAATTATTGCCCTAACTCTAGTCTATGCTCTTTTCCCCTCTTATTAGAAATTAATTACCAATAGATTTTTCTTAGTTTTACATTTTTTAGCTGTTAGATTTAGCAAGTAGAAGAGACTGGAGGGTATAAGAGAGAGTGGTGGAGGACGGGGAAATGGGAGAAGGGGGAGAGAGAGGAGCCCATACCCAACTTCCTTGTGCAGTGTTTGACCACAGCTAAAAGTAGACCAAAAGTAGAGGATCCTAGTGCAAAAAACAAAACTGTGTGCTAGTGAAGAAAGCTTAGCTAGGGAAATCTACCCCTGAAAAGATGGACAGGTGGTTTCCTACACATCCCACCCCGGAGAACTCTAGGAGGTAGGAAGAGCCTTTAAGGAACTCTAGAGTTTGAAGCTAAGGAGACCTGGGAATAAGTGGTGTCAAAGGGCCTGACAAACCTAGCCCCTCGTGCCACTACTTTTCAAAGTGGGCAAAGACTATCACCCAAGAATCATATATTCAGGCAAGACATCATTCACTTAGGAGAGGGAATTGAAGATACTTGCACATTGGCAAAAATCCTCAACAAAATATCAACAAACTGGATCCAACATTGTATAAAAAGAATTCTGCAACATGACCAAACAGGATTTATTACATGTATGCAAGTCTGATTCAACATTTGAAAAATCAACTAATGTAATCTACCGCATTAGTAGGCTAAAGAAGAAAAAGCATTTGATAAAACCCAAACACACCCATTTATGATAAAAACTCAACAAACTAGGAATAGAGGGGACTTTCCTCAACTTGGTAAGAACATCCACAAAAAACCTACAGCTAACATTATACTTTATGGTGAAAGACTCAGTGCTTTCCCTTTAAGATAGGAAAAAAGAGACATCTTACTGAAAGTGTTATGTAGTGAAGTAAGAAAAGGTATTCATATTGGGAAGGAAGAAATGAAATTGTTTTAGTTCACAGATGATATGATTGCCTCTACAATAAATAACCAAAGAATTGAAGAAAAAAAAAAATCGCCTGGGACAAAGAAGTGATTTTAGCAAGGTTTCAGGATACAAAACTAAAAACAAAAGTAAATTGATTCCTATATACCAGCAACAAACAATTGGAATTTGAAATTTAAGACATAATGCCATTTGTTAGTACCAAGAAGACAACGTATAAATCTAACAAAATATTACAAGATCTACATGAGGAAAATGACAAAGTTCTGGTGAAAGGAATCAAAGATCTATATAAATAGAAAGATATTCCATGTTCACATAATCGGGAAGCTCAATAAGATGTCATTTCTTCCCAACTTGATCTATAGATTCAATACAATCTCTCCAAAATCCCCGCAATTTATTTTGTGGGTTCCAGCAATCAGATTCTAAAGTTTATATGGAAAGTCACAAAACCCAGAATAACTAGCACAACACTAAAGAAGAATACAATTGGAGGACAGATACTACCTGACTGCAAGTCTTACTATATCAAACTAGTGTGGCATTGGCAAAAGAATACAAATAGATCAATGGAACAGAATCGAAAGCCCAGAAATAGACCCATACAAGTATAGTCAACTGATCTTTAACAAAGGACCAGAGGCAATAAGATGGAGAAAGAATAGTCTTTTCAACAAATAATGCTGGAACAATTGGATGTTCTTATGCAATAAATGAACCCAGACATAGATCTTACACCTTTCACAAAAATTAACTCAAAATGGATGACAGAATTATATATAAAATGTAATACTACGGGTGCCTGGGTGGCTCAGTTGGTTAAGCAACTGCCTTCGGCTCAGGTCATGATCCTGGAGTCCCGGGATCGAGTCCCGCATCGGATTCCCTGCTCAGCAGGGAGTCTGCTTCTCCCTCTCCTGCTCCCCTGTCTTGTGCTCTCTCTCTCTCTCATGCTCTCTCTCAAATAAATAAATAAAATCTTTTAAAAAAATTGTAATACTACAAAATATCTAGAAGGAACATAGAAGAAAATTTATATGACCTTGGGTTTAGTGATGAGATTATATATACAATATCGAAAGCATCATCCATGAAATAAAAAAAATAATATTAGACTTCATTAAAATTAAAAACTTTTGCTCTCCAAAATACATCGTGAAAAGTTTCAAAAGATAGCCACAGACTTGGAGAAAATGTTTCAAAATACATATCTGATAACGCACTGGTATCCAAAATATACAAAAAGTACTTAAAACTGAAGCTTAAAAAAAAAAAACCAATTTTTAAAATAGGCAATTGATCTGAACAGATATCTCACTCAAGAAGGTATATAGATGGAAAATAAGCACATGAAAAGCTGCCATCACAATTTGCCATCAGGTAACTACAAATTATAAAAACAAGATACCATATCCACACTGATGGGACAAGCCCACACCGCTTTTAAAGGTGACTGAGTCACCCAACGGGTGGCAGACATCTCTGAGAGTGGTAGCAAGTCTCCTAGCTGGAGTATAATGACCACTGACACAATGGATGCTGAAGCTGTGCCACAAACCAAGGGAGCCCCAGAAAATGGAAATACTTGTGAGTGAATGACTAACCAAGATAAAAGTAGTCCAAATTTAAACCCCTGGTTTCTCCTAATTGGGAAGGAAGTCTTCTTGAGCTCCATGGAGGAAAAAGGATGGCATAGGATGAGGGAACAGATGGAAACAGGAAGGGCTCCCCTCCAAGCATCATGTGTAATGGTTAGTCTGGATACCCTAGAGATGAGAGGGACAGGCCAGCCCCCAATACTTCTATTGTAGTCACTGAGGCCGCTGTCAACCTTTAATTTAAAACCCATTATTGGCAGTATGTCACAGGACGGTCTGAAGTATGGCAGCACCAGAACAAGAACTAGGCTCCCTCTGAGATTGCTGTCATTAGCATCCGCAGAAGAATGTTGCAGACTTGTGTTGTTCGTTTGCATGAAGAAGGGGTTATGTTGGTATTACTGAATGAAAGAAAGTGGCAACCATTGAAGGCTATACCCCATTTGATACAGTGAGTTCTGTATATCGACTAATAATCCAGGGCCAAGAATTCCTCTGCCATTCTCAAACTGGATGTTTGCTGGAATTGGGTATATATTCTACTATCAGGAAGACTTCCCTGAGAACATAAATATAAAAAGGAATATCACCATTGTGACAGTAGCCTCTTGAGACAACTTGCTGTCTTCACATGATTTTATGAGAAACTGGGTGTCAGGGGAAAAAACTTCCAACAATGTTTTTGTTAAAAACATGTCAAACACGTGCAGCTATCATTTCTACTATAATCCACTAGATTCTTGTTTGAAGGCTCCACTTGTAACGGAATCACCATAAAGGACTGCAATGTCCAAACAAGTAATTTGGGGGCATACTTAGAAGCCAATGATAACCCACAATACCTGTACTATTTGCCAATTTACCAATCTCTTCAACACAAACCTCTGCAGGGCTAGCTGGTCTGGTTGTCTTTGGTAATTTACAAGCAGCACACTGCTATATTTTTCTCAGCCTTGACTAAGCTACAAGCATCTATAAACCAGGGAAATAGAACATGAAGAAGTCAAGGAAGTTTTCAAATGATACAAATTTGAGGTTGAATAGTACAAAACTCTCTGGTTTGCTGTTTTTCATTTGACGTCAGCAGATGGATAAACAGGTTGAAGTGCTTAGATCAAGGGGACCAGGATGGACACAAACTTGAATTCTAACTTGGCCTCAAGTGGTTCTATGTCCTCCTCTTCTACCCTCAACGATCACTATGATGACAAAGCAGCAATTCCTGGCTCCTCCCTGAAAAAGGAGAAACGGTCTGCCTCATCCCCAAGGGGGAATGACAGGCCTTGATTGGTTATGTGTAAACCCACCTACACTCATAAATTCTGTTGACGGTTGAGGAGGAATTAATAACTTTCTCTGTCTCCTACTGTATTTCAGATAAAGACAAATCACTCTAAACTGTCTTAGACTCTTCAAGCAGAGGTTTGCAATGCAACTCATTTTCATGTAAGATTTGTCACTCATAACCCCTCCCAGATTTTCCATATGAATCTCACCACTTCACCAAAAGAAAAAGGCAGATTCTGTTGTTGCTGTTGTTGTTGTTGACTTTTTCATGTCACTGGCTTTTTTATCCCATCCACTATACATTAATGGCTTTCAGTTTTTAAAGAAGGTATTCATATCTTCTCTAGGAAATGCTATCTCTCTGCTGAGTATCACTACACTGAATGTGGATGAGGAAGATATCACCACTGGCACATGTTCTGGCATTCATGACAAACTTTTGTTGAATTAACTATATTTTGTGAAGTATTTTAATATGGCATAACTTTCATATTAGAGTTACGATTCTTCCCAATAATTTAAAATGTTAATTAGCATTATTAAAAAAGAGTTTTACTCACCCATTCCTTTGGTAAATATTTGTTGAGAACCTATTATGTTCCAGTGCTCTTGGTATTAGAACAGTGAACAAAAGAAAGTTCCCACTCTCAGGGGGCTTATATCCAGTGAGAGGAGACAGACAACAAACAAATAAATATGTAATATATCAGATGGTGATAAGTAAGGAAGAATAGAGGGCTGGAACAGGTTTGGGGAGAGATGAAAAGAGCTGGGCTATTTTAGATAGGATAGGGAGGGGAAACCTTAATGATTAGATGATTAGATGGCATTTGAACAAAAATATGAAGGAAATAAGGGACCAGCAGCACATGGGTCGGAGAGGTTGCCAGTCAGAGACAAGATCTGTAGGGATTTATAGGCAATAGTAAGAACACTGGATTTTATTTTGACTGAGTAGAAAAGTCATTGGAAATTCTGAGCAGAGGATTGGCTTGACTGGACTTAGATTTTCCGAAGGTCATCATGGGGGTGGCGGAGGGGTAGGGAGCAGAGATGGAAATGGAGAAACCAGTCAGGAAATTCTAGAACCAAAACCATTCAAATGGAATATAGCTAGTATTTATGAGGCAATCAATAAGAAAGTATTAGCTTACAAATTTTGTTGTGCACAAATATTCTATGTGGTATTAGTGATTCACAGAAGAAGAAAGGCCATGTTACTGGGTAGGTCCACAGAATTGCTCTAAATTGAAAAGAAAAAAAAAACTATATCCAATTTTCCTTAAAATGCAACAATATCCAAAGGTCAGGTAAGTAACAAAAGCTACAAATCAAATCAAACCATCATCACGAAGGCCATGCTTACTCCACCTCTCAACGCACAATGCACAGAGGCCAGCTCCAGTAGGATTACTTCCTATCATTTCCCAGACAAAAAAAAAAGTCTTACCCCAGGGCTGTTCCTTGACTTATGTTATTTTCTCTTTCTGGAATAACTTTCTAACTCTGTTTCTCTAATTAATGCCCACAACTTCATTCAAATCCCTCCGTAGGACTCATTTCCATCGGTATACTTTCTGTGATTAATGTCACCACACGCTGAGCATACCTCCCTACTCTGCAAGCATAAGTACTAAGGCGAATGTAATTTGTACAACATTATACCTTAGGTGAGAGGCAGCACATCAAGTGAAAAAACTGCAGGCTGCGCAATCAGAAATCAGAATCTTAATCTACCTCAATTGTGTGACCTTATACGAGACATCTAACCCCTCTGACTTTGCTTTCCTTGTTGATACAATGGGAATAAGAATGCCTGCTCCATGTATTTGTTGAGAAAATCAATTAGGTGATAACAATCACCATCATGTATTAGGCACTTAGACTCTGGTTCCAGAGCCCACACTCTTCATCATCACCTGAGACTGCTTCTGTGATAACGTTTATAAAACACCCAGCCCAACGTCTGATACGTGGTAGACCTTAACACAAATAATAGTTGTCTCTTCATTTTTGCTTATCTTTCCTAATTGTTGTACTATTTATCATCTCCTTCCAAATAAATGGACAGTTTGTGTCAGGCAGGAACTGCAACTTTTCTAGCCTTCCTTCCCCACTGAGACTGATAAAGTGCCGCACATCATAGGCAATGAATAAGTGCCTACGGAATAATAAATAAAAGAAAAACATGTTTTCAATCAACTACTCAGTGATACATTTACTAAACTGATAAGGTTTCCATGAGGTAAGCACTGACAGTAACAATGCCTCAAATGCTCAACCTCATCTGTGAAAGACTTTGATAAGTGCCTATACTTCCTTAGACTACCATCCCAAAATTGATTGGGTGATTTAGCAGATACAAGCTGACATTCATGATAAAAAATTACCTGCTGAAGAAATAGTCAAATGAATCTATCATGCAGATGCCTCTAACCTCAATTAATACATCAATGCTTCCCAGAAAACTTGCAGGTTTTTCTTCCTTTGTTCCTCTTAATAGTCCCACCGATATTTTTTTCAAACTTCCACCACCCATGATTTGTCTCTTTAGTTTTAGCAGAGACGTTTCTTTTATATGACAAGGAAATCCAAGTGGACCAGGTAGTAATACCTCAATTTCTGTCCACTTTATACATGATCCTTCCCTCCTGGGGAGAGGAATTGTTCCCCCCACTTCCCCCATGAAGGCCAGTGCCCCTCCCTCTGCTCCATCTTCCCTGCTGCCACCAGCACTTCCAGTACCTTGCCTCACCTGTTACTCCCTCCTTCTCTTACCCCAGCCCCTTCTGTTTGCCCTTTCTACTAAGCCTACATTCAAATTGCTACTCTCCTACCAAAATTAAAAACCTTTCATTCTCCGCCAAATTTCCAGAAATAAGTCTACATGTGCTGTCCCCATATTCTCCATTTAAAAATTATTGAAGCTGCTCCTGCCAAAGGCACTGATAATATTCTTGTTGCAAACTGTTTTTGTCCTCCTACCTACTTGACATTTATGCAGCGTTAGACATTAACCATTCCTTACTTCTTTAATACCATCCAGCTTCTTTAATACCATCCAGCTTCTATTATTTTTCTGTTTTCTCTGTCTTCATCTCCCAATCCCTACATTTATGTTTTAGACCTTCTTTTCCCATCCTATATAATCTCCTCCGGTGACTCATTTCTTCCATGCATCAATCTCCATCTATGTTAAGGACTGGCAAATCAGTATCTCAACTCTGGTCACTGCTAAGCTCCAAAACTCAAATCCATCTGCCAATAGGATATAGCAGATAACCAGGCATCTCCAACTCAATGTATTCAAAAGTGACCTCATTTTCTTCCAGTTCCAAACCCATTCCACTTCCTCTATAAGCAATCCTAATTACGATGCCATATTCTCCCCATCATCCATACCACAAACCTGCAAGTCACCCTTGACTCATTTCATCACAAATCCTAAGTTTCAGAGGGAGCATAAGGATTTCAGAGAGTCTATGCTTTATTCGGAGACCTGGCAATCATGACGTAGCCAAGGCAGAAGGAACTCTGAAGGAAACTCAGCAAATTCCCTTCAAAGAGGAGACTTTCTCCTCATGAATTACCCTCTACTTATCCTCATATTTCCTGCAAATTCCATGCCCGCAAGAATGATTGCCTGTACTTCTTACTCAAAGCATTTCCTTCATGGCACTTGTCACAATTGTAACTATTTCTGCAGTGATTTCTCCTTTATTTCACTGAAGGTCCATACAGGTAACATATCTGACTTGTTTATACTGCGTGAATTCTCAGTAAATATTTTTTAAATGAATAATTTCTAAATGAATTTTTTAAAATAATCTTCTATTAGTTTTCTATGCTTAATTAACTATAAAGCTCATCCAATGAGGTTTTTTTTTTTTTAATTTTAATTATTGTGTTCCTTAGTTCTATAATCTCCATTTTGTTCTTTTTTATAACTTTTGTGTCTTGGCTGAGAGTTTCTAATTTTTTTGTCTCAAGAGAATTTATAATTGATTTTTGAAGCATTTTCATTATGGATGCTTCAAAATCCTTATCAGACAATACCAACATCTGACTCATCTTAGTGTTGACATCACTGAATCATATTTTCTCACTCAAGTTGTGATTTTTTTTTTATTGTATCCTGGATATTTTGTCTATTATGTTAAGAGACTTGGGTTCCTATTTGAATCTTGTATTTAGCAAGCAGTCACCCTGTTTAGGTGTAGCATGTGGCTTGCCCTATATTTTTGGGCTCTGATACTAATGGCTATTTAAGTTTCAAAGCTTTAGAAGTGTTACTTTACTTAATTTGGTCTATCTGATGCCACTAATGGTCCCGCTGGCCCCAGGTGATGCTTCCTGAGGAAGCTGAAGGAGTTTCCCCGAGGAAGACTACTAGATGTCTCTTAGTGGGAGAAAATTATAGTGGGATCCCCGTACTGGTGGCTTCTGGTGGCCCTGGGTGGCGAAGAAGAGTCTGCCTCTCCCATGGAGAAACACAGGCTACAAGGGACCAGGTTGCCTGACATTGCTGAATCTCCCGTGCAGGGTTCATCTGCCCTCCTCAGGATCTCTCTGCAAAAAAAAAAAAAAAAAAAGACCCTCAGGCCCACAGGAAAAACAGTATCTCTTTGGATGCATATTTCTGGTGGGGCTTCCCTGATGTTGTCAAGCTCACCTGATGCTGTCAGAGGTACTCCATTCCCCCTGGGGCTTGGGGGGAGAAAGAACATACCTGGGCTACCTTCCATTGCAGTTCCATGGTCTAGAAATGCTGGACCCAAACACCATCCTTTATTGGGTAGGGGGACTCAAGACTTTTTTGCCACTGTGCTTTGCCTCAAATTCTGGGGTCCCAAACCAGCTCACCTTCTTATTAACACCTTTCAGAGTTATCCCTGCATTATTTCTTGTATCATTTACAGGTTTCTAGTTTTGTTCAACAGGAAAGAACAAAGGAAAGATGAGTCTATGCCAACATATCTACCAAAGTCCCACCATAACTCTAATTAACTATTTTCTTATCTTTGAGAATATCAAATATCATTGAGCATACTGATCCTCTCAACTACATAATGTGTATATCTAGTCAGCAGCCATGGTGTTCCATTTCTCCAGTTCCTGTTATTAGCCATAGATGTCCATCATGCTTCCCAAGATATGATCTAAAATACACTGGTCAGAAATTCACTGTTCTAAATTAATCAGGGGCCTAATATTAAACACTTGGTTACTGTAGACTCTGAAGCTGGCTTTGCATCAAACTTCACTGAACTGTACAAAATTAGTGACTAGGTTCTAGTGTTTCAGCTGAATGGGATTTTATATTTATCTCTTCAACACAATTTACTGAGGGCCAAGTATTTTCTAGACAATGGTGATAAAGCCATAAACAAAACAAAGACTCCTCTTCCATTGGACTTACATTCTAGTAAGGGGGAGGTAACTAGTAAACAGAGAAACATATCAAATGTTAGTTATTGAAACCAATAAGTAAAAGGCAAGGAGACAGAGTATGACTGGAAAGATGTTATTTCATGTTTCACATTTTCAGGAAATGCTTCTCTAAGAAGATGGTATCTGTGTGAGCCAAGCAGTTATGGAAGAGAAGATGATTCCAGATGAAATAAATTCAAAGGTATAGAGGAAAAGGTACAAAGAGGTCAGCGTGGCTGGAACAGAGCAATTTAGGAGAAGACTGGTAAAAAGTGAGGTTGGAGAGTAAGGGGCACCCAACTAGGTAAAAATTTATCCACTTCCTTCTAATGACACACTGTTTCTAGACATTTAGATGTTTGATGTTTACAGGGGCCCTCAAACTATTCTGTTGATCATATAATGCTGTGTAGATTCTGATTCAGTAGGCTTGAGGTAGAGTTCAGGGATCTATATTCTTTCTGTAATCTCTCAGTGATTCTAATACACAGACTACTTTGATAATCATTACTCTAGGCCTAAACTGTGCAATGCAGTAACCACTGGCCACATACACCTAGTACCACTGAGGAACTGAATTTTAAATTTTACTTAATTTCACTTAATTTAAATTTTTAAAACTGATACTCAGAGTTCAATTATCGGGAAACTTTTCTGTATATTTGGAACAATTTTGGATATGTAAGTCTACCTGTTCAACTGTAAGTTTT
Source organism: Phoca vitulina (assembly GCF_004348235.1). NCBI lineage: Eukaryota > Metazoa > Chordata > Mammalia > Carnivora > Phocidae > Phoca > Phoca vitulina. Next base: position 19,313,333 of record NW_022589710.1, read on the forward strand.
ATGAAATTAAAATACAGATCAAATCAGTGAGGTCATATGATACATGTCTTTCTCTGATTGACTTATTTCGCTCAGCATAACACCCTCCAGTTCCATCCATGTCGTTGCAAATGGCAAGATTTCATTCCTTTTGATGGCTGCATAATATTCCATTGTATATATGTGTTATAGTGAGTGCTGTGAATTGTGTAAGACTGTTGAATCACAGACCTGTACCTCTGAAACAAATAATACATTATATGTTAAAAAAAAAAAAAAAGAAGAAGAAGATAGCAGGAAGGGAAGAATAAAGGGGGGGAAATCGGACGGGGAGACAAACCATGAGAGACTATGGACTCTGAGAAACAAACTGAGGGTTCTAGAGGGGAGGGGGGTGGGGGGATGGGTTAGCCTGGTGATGGGTATTAAAGAGGGCACATACTGAATGGAGCACTAGGTGTTATACCCAAACAATGAATCATGGAACACTACATCAAAAACTAATGATGTGATGATTAACATAACATAATAATAAAAAAATAAAATAAAATAAAATAAAATACAGATCAAGTATTTCAATGAAAATGTAGCATCTAAACTGAGAAGTGCTATAAGCAATTGTATCACTTATTTCAAATAGAATTCCTCAATCCAAACTTAGAAAGCTTAAAGTTGAGCTTATAGAAAAGCTAATGAAACATATAAATTCAAAGAAAGTGAAGTGAATATACACACACTTTGTACAATATGTACTATGAATATATACTGTCTTTGCCATATATGTGTCATATTTAATACATACACACACACAAATACACACACATAGGTTATATATAGGGAACCGCAGGCTCCAAATTCATGGAACAACCAGATTCTGAGATCATAATCAGAAAATATCATCCTATGGACTTGAGACTAAACATCAGTAAAAAATGGATTAGAGTGGACATATGAAAGAGTGATACACTGTACTTGGCAATGTTCATAAGGCAAAATTCTTCTAGAAATGTTTTGTTTTGTTTTGTTTTGTTAAGAAATGGTTTCTAAGGAAAGAATCAAAGATGTAAATAATAGATATTTAAATGGAGGCTTTCATTAGAGTATTACCTATACAATTGAAATTTGGGGAGAATCTTAATGTCCACCAATAGGATGTAGTAAATTATGATATCTCCATATCATAGAATAATATTTATCAATTAAAAAACAACTACAGAAGAATATTTGTTGCCATAGGAAAATATACTATTCATAACAAAAGTCAGTGCATAAAGTAGTATGTTCAACATATTTCCATTTTTATAAGAAAGACTATGTAAGAGAATATTCTCCATTGTAAATATGTTTGAGAGTTTTAAATTTTTTTTAGTTTACCATTATCCTGTATTCTTGCATCAAACTTAGGTTTTCAGAGTAATACAAAAAAATAAAATAATAAATGATATTTTTTAAATGTCGTTGTATACTAAGAAATTATTTTTTCTAATGAGAATAAGGCATATTTCTTAAATATAAAGAACAAATTTTCTCTTAAATGGCATCAAAATAACTTAAGTTTAACTACTGTTGAGGTAAACTATGATATAAGAATATCCAATTTGTCCAGAAAATGTTTTCATAACAGAAATATGGTAGTTTGCGTAAAGCTGGGGAGAAAAAGAGAGCTAGAGATAACCATGTTATGAGTGGTTCACCAGGGCTGTGTAAAAGACAGTGTCTGAGAGGCCAGTGTGAGCCAGGTAATAGGGCACAACATTGGAGGAAGGTCATCAGCCTCCACATCAGCCAGTCCAGATTAAGTGTCCTACAAAACCACACAAGTCCCTTTGCTCACTGAGCACACTTCTGATTAATCATTTGATTGTCCTTGTATCTTGATGGAAGAAAGTATGGGCCCATGAGATAAGAGAATGATGATGGTCCCCAGGAAAGTACTATTCTCCCATAGCACTCACACACACTCCAGTTATAAATTACAAAGCTGGCATGCATTTACAAATCTTTTTTCTTTAAGTTTGTTTTTTGTACCACATAATTATTCTGTATACTCTGATTATTCATAAATGAACAGGAAACAAAAAAAACAATTTTCTGAACCAGAAAAATTAAACTCCTGGATATCATTACAAAGTTCTGTGTGTATGTGTGTGTATACACACGACTAAGTTTAACCTGGAAAGCTATCCTCCTGGCCTCTCTTTACCAAAGCCTCTAAACATTTCAACTAAAAGGTGGCAGCTCATTTTACAAATCCTTGATATCTTAGCATTTTTTCTAAGGCCTAAGTTGTCCTGTTTGCCATTTGGCTTGACTGATGACAAAAACTATAAATATATTACATAGGTCCAGCGAGAATAATTTTTTATGAATTTGTGGTTAGATAAAAATATGTAGAGGATATTTCTTAGGGCTTCAGGTGTGAGTCTCTAGAGTTTGCTGATGTATGGGAGAGCAGATGCTAGCCTGTGTACAGAGGGCCTCCCCTGTGGCATATCAAGAACCTCCTTATCTCTACTGAAGAGACAACCAAGGTTATACTAATGCTTAAGTTGAGATACTGTACCTGTTGTGGCTTAAATTTATAATAGATTAAAGACCATTTAGAGAGAAATGTTTTGATTTCTAGGACTGCCACATCTTACCTTGATAATTAAAGAACCTCAGCCCCCACCTCTACTTCCAGTGTTGAAGAAAGAAAACCATTAAGAAGCTAGCCTTCCTCTGGTGGACAGGAGCTCAAGCACTTTACTAAGTATTGCTACACAGCTAGGAGTAAGGTTTTCACAAATTCCATCTTGATCAGATGATATACTTACTTCGCATTCATATCTCCCCACTAAAATCAAACCATGCAACAAAAAATTGACACAGCCTGAACAATTGCAATAGCCCTGTACTGGACTTCTGTTTCTATGCTTATATTCCTCTAGCGTCTACACTGTCACCATCATCTTTTTAATCACACACACCAAACATGTCCCTCTCTCTAAAATTTTTATGGCTTTGCCATTAAACACAATCTAACAAAATACAATCTAAACTCCTTGACATGATAGGTAAGAGTAATACAAAAAAATAATCTGGCCCCTGTTATACATGTGCAGAATGCCCTGCCCACCCCAACACCACACACACATATCCTTACCATACACACAAACATCTTTATAGTTCTCAGAAAACCGAGTGTTTTCCCCTGTTTCCATGTCATTGCCAACTTTTTCCCTCTCCATCCTTTCCCATTCATCTGTCTAGCATACTCATATTCATTCTTCAACTCAAATTCTTTCTCCATTGACTCCTCTAACTTTTCAGGAAGACTTAAAGTGCAGTTTTCCTTATTTATCTCTTAACTTGGTACCTAACTAAATTAAAGCAGCTTTCATATTACCTTATAATTGGTTCATGTCTGTTAACCTGCTAAAAATCCTTCTCTGAGCATGGTGCTTGGACCAGCAGCAGCAGCATCACCTAGAAACTTGTTAGAAATGCAAACTTTTGGCATCTACCCCTGGATTTATTGAATCAGAAACTGGGAGGAGGCCCAGCAATCTGTGTTTTAACAACACCTCCAAATGATTCTGGCGCTTATTAAAGTTTGATATTCACTGCTTTGCAGTATGTCAGAAATTGACATTAAGCGACATGTAACAAAAACTCAACCAACAGTGGCTTAACCAGGGGAGGGTGGGGCAGGTGTTTTTGTCACATAGGATGAAGCATGGAGGTGGGCAGCCCAAAGTATCTCAAAGAAGTTAGTGAGGACCTAAGTTCTGTGTAGCTCTCTGCTCCACAATTCTTAATACGTAATGTTCATCTCCAGGCTCATGAAAAAACCGCTTGCCAGGTGATTCTTTTCCTTCTATTGATGAAACTTTTCCCAGAAGCCCACTCATTAGACTCCACTTACATCACAAAACCATGCCACCTAGCTATAACCAACTGCAAGACTCTTGGAATACCAAGTTTTCTAGCTGGATACTCTGCTGACTTTTATAAAAACAGGGTTCCAATAGTAAGAAAGTTTGGGTAGGCAACTAGCATGTTTTCTTTAATCTGGAATAAATCCTTTCTATAATATGATAGGAAAACAAAGAGGCAGCAGGTTTAAGAATGTGCTCCCAGTTTTTGCTTTCCTTATAAGAACTTTAATCACTATTTAGTAATTAACCTTAATAATCAGGTTAAACCCAAAATTTCTATTTTATTTGATCCCCATTAAATTATTATTTTCAGGGACGCCTGGGTGGCTCAGTTGTTAAGCATCTGCCTTCGGCTCAGGTCATGATCCCAGGGTCCTGGGATCGAGTCCCACATCGGGCTCTCTGCTCAGTGGGAAGCCTGCTTCTCCCTCTCCCACTCCCCCTGCTTGTGTTCCCTCTCTGGCTGTGTCTCTCTCTATCAAATAAATAAATAAAGTCTTTTTTAAAAAATAAATAAATTATTATTTTCATTTTGCAAGTAGAAGAACTGAGGTCCCAAGAGGTTACATGAATAACAAAAATTTCATGATTAGTAAGTAAAATGACAAGAACTTGAATTTAGATCTGCTCACACTAAGTCCAGGGTTCTTTTTCCCATACCACAGCAAATACTATAAAGGCATGCATATCCAAGATATGCTCAGTAATGCTTTCAAATGATGACAAGTATGGGCCCAAAAGCCAAGGATGAAGACCAAACTCCTTACCATGGACACAGAAAGGACCTCCAAAATCTGGCTCCTCCCTATCTCTCCAGCTTCTTGACATCGTCTCCTCCCACCCATCCTCTTAAGTTTCAGCCTCACAAAATTGCTTTTACCTTGCACTTCCATGCAACTGTCCTCTGCTCTCTCTGCCTAGAGTCGCTTACCCTTCGCTTCCCACTTCTACCCTCCCACAGTCATCAGTCCTTCAAAAGTGATCTATCATTGCTCATGAATCAACTCAGGGGTTACTGCTGCCATGAAGACTCTGTCTTCCTGTCTCTCCCTTTCACTCCCTTTGTACCTACGCAATATCATCCATCTACGTACACCTTCATAATGCATATAAGCAAACTACAATGTTGAAGGTGCACTTAATTGATTATTTTGACTATATACATACAATACAATTCACAATTAACAGAGCACTTTCATATGTTATTTCAATTAATCTTTAATGGATGCTCACATCTCCTTTATGAGCAAAGACTGGATCATAATCCATCTTTCTATTCTCAGTCCCCAATATTATGACTAGAATAAAGTACATCTTTAATGAATATTTGTTGGCCAAATAAGAGATAAAGATATAGAGATACAAAATAACTACCTGGTGCATTTGGGGAATAAAAGATGTCATGTAAAAAAAAAAGCACATAATCACCAACATTAACATCACCTGGAAGCTTTACTCACCATGCTGAGTAAAGCAATTACACCACTTTCCTCCACCTGCACAGCACCTCAGACATCTAAGGGGGAACAAATAAATTCATATGTAAGGAAGAAGAGCTATTTATTTAATTAAAAGGATGGTGTTAAAGCAGGTCTAATTTTTCTGCCAGAATTGACAACAACTTTGGCTATTTATGAGCACTGTTTTATAATGTAAAGCACATTAAACTCTGAGCCTTGAAACTTGAATTCTCCCTGCTTTGCCACTACTAATTAGCTAAGTGAAATTGAAGAACTCATTTAACCCCTCTGGCTTCAATTTTCTCTCATATAAAATGAAGAGGTAAGACCAGAGTAGTTCTAAAATTATTTGAAGTGTTCAAAGATCTCATACATTTTTACATCTTCATTTTTTGATTAACATGATTATATAAAATCACTTTTTCCTACCACTTAATGAAAATCACCAGCGAGGCATAGGATCTATAATGGTCCTGGGGCTTAGTAGTTTACAGAATCTTATTTTTCTATTCAACTTTCCAGGAGCAGGTCACATCTGAATACAAATTTATTATGTGTAATTTAAAGTTATTTCTTTAGCTTTGGTTTTCAAAAAATAATCTCTGGAAAATTGCAGTTGGTAAAAGTGGCATCTGTTTTTATCCTTTGTACTTTATGAGAAACTTTCTCAAGCAAGCATAAGCACACACTATCACAGTGACTATTTACAAGTATCATAAAGCTGCCGAGTGCCTAGGATGCATAAAACCCTAATCCTCAGTCTTTCAGGGAATCAAAGGAGTATAACAATTTCAGCTCCCATGGAATGTATAATCTCTTTTACGGTACCTTTTGATTCGAATTTGCACATTAAAATTAGCCACACCATAATCCATGTAAATTGTTAAGAAGATTGAAACAATTGGCGTCAGGTAATATCTTGAGAATAATACCCATGTATATGACTACTGTCTAGTATCATAACTGTCTGATGTGTGTATTTTGTATTAGATTTCTCTCTCAGTAGAGAGAGATATACTGTCTAGAGTAAACAGAATTTGAAGGCATGGGAGGGGATAAGAATGTCTAGGAGTACGTATATGTAGAGAACAGAGAGAAGGAAAAGGGGAAAAACAAGAGAAGCTATTCTGGATCTCTGAGCATCATGAAGTAACCTCAGTTAGAGGAGCCTGTGAAGGTGCCTGAAAAGGAATATTCAGAGAGGAAGAAGAAAGCAAGAGAGATTAGCAGCACAGAAGCATGAGAGAAAATGAGAGAGGCTAGCTGGTGTTACAGAGAGGAAAGGAATGAAAGCACTTAAAACAGACTACTTGATTCGAAAGTCCTCAGTGCCCCTGGGAAGAACTGTCTCAAACCTCAAATTACAGTGGGTTAACATTTAAACTAATGGTGAAGAAATAGAAACAAAAATGTTGGATAGTTTGTCAAGGTGTTTAATGGTAGAGATAAACAGAGATGAACTGCAAGTTAAATGAAAGTATTTCGGGGGAAGTAAAATTAATGTAGGAGGGAAAAGCTTTAGCTTTATTTTTAAACTGTGGTAAAGAACTAATAAAAAGAAAAAAAAATAAAGCTAGGAAAGAGGAAATATTTAATGGGATAAAGCTTGAAAAAGAGAGAAACTCCCCTCTAGAAGAGGAGCAGAGGTGTCTGAATCTCTAAGTGCATTTGCAGAAGGAAAGGAGGCAAGACAGAGGGCTCGTAATTGATATTTGCCCAGAGAAAGGTGACGAGTCCTGAGAGCAAGGAACCCAATATGGAATTAAGATGTTTCAAAGTTATGTACCTGAAACTAATGCAACATTGTGTGTTAACTATACTCAAATAAAATATTTTTTTAAAAAAGTGATAAAAGCTTAGAGCATCTGGGGAATGGGAAAGGAAAAGAAAGATGAACAGAACAAAGGAGCAACACAGCACTATGCTGAATGTATAACAATATATGTCATGTTTCCTAAGACATTATATATTCAAGAGTATATGTACAGGGGCACCTGGGTGGCTCAGTCGTTAATCGTCTGCCTTCAGCTCAGGTCATGATCCCAGGGTCCTGGGATCGAGCCCCCCATCGGGCTCCCTGCTCCACGGGGAGCCTGCTTCTCCCTCTCTCACTTCCCCTGCTTGTGTTCCCTCCTTCGCTATGTCTCTTTCTGTCAAATAAATAAATAAAATCTTTAAAAAAAAAAAAGGGGGCGCCTGGGTGGCTCAGTTGGTTAAGCGACTGCCTTCGGCTCAGGTCATGGTCCTGGAGTCCCGGGATCGAGTCCCACATCGGGCTCCCTGCTCGGCGGGGAGTCTGCTTCTCCCTCTGACCCTCCTCCCTCTCATGCTCTCTGTCTCTCGTTCTCTCTCTCTCAAATAAATAAATAAAATCTTTAAAAAAAAATAAAAAAATAAAAAAAATAAAAAAAATAAAAAAAAATAAAAAAAAAAAAGAGTATGTGTACAGGTTTGAATAATAATTTATATCATTGGAGTTCAAAAAAATTTAAAAAAAGAAGATAAATAAATAAATAAATAAACAAATAAATTATAAGGAGTCCAATAGGTAAGTAGGTGACAGCTGTGGGTCAGTTGAAAAAGATGCAGATTGGGTTAACAGGAGTTCAAGAAAAGCTACACAACACAATGCAGACAGGAGATAAGTGCACAATAACTTGTGGCATCTTTGGAAGCCCTTACTTCTCAGAACAACGAGTCTAGAGTTAGATGAGAGCCTTGTCCCCTATGCTCCCCCAAGGAAAAGAGAGAGGATTGAGAATGAAAACAGCACTGGTGGAGGCTAAGGGTTTTGACCTTTAGAGAGGCATGCTTCAGTTTTTCTTCACACATTGCAAGAACCAGAGACAAGAGAGTCCAAGGGTGACACTAAAAAATACCTTTCTAAAGGACTGATTTCTCTAGCAAGAAATTACATAATGTTTTCCAGGTGATTAGCTTTAGGAGGTCTTTTTAGTGGATCTGACCACTGTAAACAAATTATTTTGGAGTGATGCTTTAAATTATGTATTGGCAAATATTTGCTTTTCAAGTGTACTAAGTTTAATTGCATTTAGGGGAATGTTTCCTTCACAATGATGTAATAAATGCCACTAGTGGGTTTGCTGCTTGAAACATACACCTTAAAAAAGTATGTGTCTAAATTATTTGGATTATTAGAAAGTACACTTAATATATACAAAGTTGAGTAGCTCCCTTTGTAGCTTATGATATAGCCTCTAGCGCTATGTGAAAGGGCATCAGTTACTACAATAAAAGCCTCAGCTACTACAATAAAAGCTCTGATAGAAATAGGGTTGGTGTTCCAGTCACAGGAGTCTGTCAGTGACTAGCTACAGTCCAAGGGTCCCACCACTACTCAAGAAGAAATCAAATAACCAGCATCCCCGAGCCTCAGACCTCGAGGATCATTACTCTCTCTTCTCTGCTGCACAGACAGCAATCATGTGGTAAAAATGTGTTTTTTAAAAAGGAGAATAAAAATTTTCAAAACCATTTGAAAAAAAATTAGTCTAACTAGAAATAAAAGAAAAGCTACTTATAAAAATGTGGTAGTATGTTTCACCTATAACATGGAATATGAATAAAACCAGTGTGGGTGAGTGTGCAGTGAAATGAAGTCTCTTTCAAAGTTGGTGAGAGTGTAAACTAATACTCTTATTAGAAAAAAAAAATGGGGGCACCTGGGTGGCTCAGTCAGTTAAGCGTCTGCCTTCAGCTCAGGTCATGATCCCAGGGTCCTGGGATCAAGCCCCGCATCGGGCTCCTTGCTCAGAGGGGAGCCTGCTTCTCTCCTTGCCCCTTTCCCCTGCTCATGCTCTCTTTCTCTCTGTCTGAAATAAATAAAATCTTTTTAAAAAAGAAAGAAAAAAAATGGAAGTATATATCAAGAGTCTACAATGACTGCATATATTAACTCATGAATTAACTCAGAAATTTACACTAAGGGAAAAATAATAGATGTGCATAAGATAGTTTTGAAAAGAGTTCATCATAGAGATATTTATAATAGATAAATATATAAACAACCCAAATATTCAACAACAGTGGTATTGTTCTACAAATTTTGATGTGTCTATGTAAATGGTATATTATACAGCTATTTAATATTATTGTTTTTTCCATAAATATATCCTAAAAATTTCCATGTTATAAAATTCCTACAACTAGGCAAAAAATCCTAAAAAAAAGTTTGTATTTTTTTTGGGGGGGGCGGGGAGCCTGAGGGGGGAGCATGAATGTAAAAATTCAGTACTAAGCACAAAGAAGCTTTTACTTGTGCTCAGCCCCATGGAGATAAAAGGTATTTGTTGTCTGATTCAAAAAGGCAAATCTGGCTAATTTTTAAAAGACCTCTCATAGGACTTTATTTCTTACTTTGGTGAATTTGATTTGCCCCCGCCCTTTTTTTTTTGAAGGATTAGAGATCAGATTGTGTTTGGCACACACCATTAAATAGAGGTATTTTCACAAGCAGAAATTCAACAAACCCATAAGACTATGATATAAATCCAGATTCAGCTTCATTAATTCACAACAAGAAATAAATGTCACAGAAACCAGGATATTTGTAAGTCCATGTGACAGGGCATACCTACATGAGAAGCTAGATGATAAGCAGAAGGTTTTTGGATGAGCCTAAAATCTGAGGAGAAAATTAGATGAATAAAATGTTTAATGGCATTAGGGGAAAACAGCCTGACGCAAGACTCTAACCACAGGGAGGGTCTTTCCAATAGGACCAGAATATTTAACTATAGCTTCATTCTTTTATCTCTAAGCCAGAAATGGCCTTGCTCTGTCAGAGTGTGACTGAGAAGGAAAGCTAGAAGGGATTTCCATCCTCGAGATGAGGGGGGCCTTCATTTAAGCCCTAGGCTTACAGAATGTGGATAAAACAAAGACAGCTTTCATGCAGCCTCCCAAGACACAGTAGGAAAGAAAAGGATACCTAGCTGAAGAGGAGAGATAAGGGTTACAGTTTGTTGTTGCTACAGAAAGGGTCTGGGACACACAGACAGCAGAATCTGGAAGGCAGATTTGTCCCCATGGTCCACCAGCACTTGAGGAGGCTGAGTCCCTTTGTGTCTAGCAAGAGCCATAAAGCAGCACTTGCATGAACCAGCTCACCCTGTTGCCAAGAGGCTGCAAGGGCAGGATGTGTCCCATTCATTGCCTTCAGCTGTCCTGAAGAGACAGCCTTTGCAATTGGCTGGCTGGCTGGAGGCCTCTCTCTTACTGATGGGCCAGCCAAGCCAGAGGCAGGCAGCCAAATCATATTGAGCACAACTAGGTGCTTAAGTGTGGTGGCCCAGGTTTTTGACTAACCCATGTGATATTGCCAATATTGGACCATTTTGACCTACAGAATGGCAATTTTATACAGCTGAACCTATATATCAAATTGGCCATAAAATCAAAGGCTCTGTACTCCCCCACCAAAAAATAAGCAGCAATCCCTTTAAAGAATATAGTCAAATCCAATTTAGATTTTAAGCATAGCAAAGGAAACTAAATCCCAACTGCTCTAGAGGAAGTCAATCAGCCAACCTCCCACTACAGTCTTGACCTACTTTAGAGTACTATCTGGTGACCAACAAAAAAGAAGGAAAGAAAAGGATTTTCTCTTCAGGCATTAAGTCCCTAAGGGACCTTTTCGGAGAATTCCTAACCAAAACAGAGAGAAACACTGGGATAAGTTATCAGACTAAGATTCACTCCCTCTTGGGAGTGTTTGGTTAGGCAACACCAACATTTACCCTGTAGCTCTCTTTTTTCTACACCTCCATGGCTAACAAAGCCCAAATATGACTGATGTAGTAATTTTTTAATTATATTAATCCATGTAAAAAGTTGTAATACAGACTTTTGCTCCAGAAAACTATCTTTTGTTTTTGAGACAACTTGTATATCTTTATCCTGATGTATTGATTTTGCAGTCAAACAGTGAAAACAATCTTATTTCCATGTTCTCAGAGGATTTGTTAGTGTACCACCTTTGTCAAGTAATAATACAAGTAACATATTACTTATTGAGCTCTTACTTTGTGGCCAGGACTGTTGTCTTTTCCATGCTGTAACTCATTTAATCTCCATATTAGTATTCCAACTGGGAGAATCAGGACTCAAACCCACGAAGTTCCACCAGTAGTTCACTTCTTAACCACCATTATACTAATAAATAAAAGAAAAAAATCACAAAAAAGTCTATGAATTTTGTTTTTCTATTAATAAATATATTTAATTTATGTAAGCAGAAAAAGTGTTTTTAAAAGTTAACTTTTTATTGCTTATGTATTATTTGCCTCTCCTTACTCCAAATGAAAGTCCCTTGAGGGTAGGGACTACAGCTTTTTTTGATCACTGCTGTATCTTTGGTGTCTGTAAGAGCATAGTAGGAAGCACTCATTAAACACAATGACCATCCTTTTATCTCTTCCTATTTTCTATTTTATTTCTTTTCAGAAAAAAATATTTTTCATGATCTGTACAATAAATTATATGGCCAACCTATCCATAGATATTTGTTGAATGATAAAATATCTGAAAAAACTTTGACATTTTAATTTTTCATATACTTAAATGTTCTGTACCATCTCCCCCAAATCCATCAATTCCAGAGGCACCACACAAATAGAAATCAATGCCTAGAAAAGAAAGCAAAAAGCAGCTGCAGAGCAGGACCTTGTGATTTAACCCCAACTCTGTGTGACAGAGTTCACAAAGAGCAAGCCAACAAGCTCTACCCTCTCCCCATGTTTTAGATATTGATGGAGTCCTTCGATGCTGCCTAAGGAATGTCTATTCCCTGCAAGTCAGCATTCATCAGACCTCAAAGGTAAAGTGTTGATGCCACATGCTACAATATCAGTTGTGGTTGGTAGGATCTCATAAAATAAGGAAAGAAATTTATTAAGAAAAATACACAACAAAAAGTATGTTACTCATACAGGCAAAGAGGAAAGATTACTTAAAATGCTTTGAAGAGTAAAATAAGGAGAATGAATCTAAATGGGTGCCAACATAATTGAGATGAGGAAGAAGACCCACTTACCCTCATTTGCAGATAAGATAATAGCTGAATTTGGTGGCATGAATTTCTCCACAAATATTAAAATGGACATGAACTCTCCAGGTTACAAGTCTCGTAACAGAGCCCCCTTACCCATGTTGTTATAATTAGACAATCCCCATGCAAATGAAAGAAACAGTAATCAGGGATGTAACAGCATGAATTTTAGCCAGCTCAACCTTCAAAAAATGTCAGAAAAGAAATTTGGAAGTATTTAAAAGACTTCATGATATCAGAGTAGATGTTTTTCGGTGCTGTATATAATTTAATGAGCCCTTATTCTGGGGATTCTTAAATGATGCAAATTATTTCATTCACTGACTTCAACTGTTAGAGTAAATAAACTAAATGTTGCATGTGGTCAATACCACATAGTTGGAAATTCCTCGGACTGGTAAAGCTCACCCTCCTGTTCTGGTGGCTTTAGGTATTGGCTAAAAAACTTGAAGAAAACTGAAACAGCCCAACAACCTGATTGTTGTCATCAAGAAAAATTTGGCTAAACAAAGGCTTAGAAGAGTTGGCAAACTACAACCTGCTAGCCAAATCAGGCCTGACATTTGTTTTTTGTAAATAAAGATTTATTGAAGCACAGTCACATACATTAGCTTACTTGTTATCTATGCTGCTTTCATATTACAAAGGCAGAATTAAGTAGTTGAGACAGAGAGTGTAATATGGCCCACAAAACTAAAAATAATTACCACCGGATCTTTTATAGAAAATGTTTGCTGACCTCCTGGATAAAAAGAGAACAGAAGATTTATTAGATTCCTATGAAAGTCTGTCATCACATACTTCAGGCATTCTCTTTCCAATGTTTAAGTCGCTTTTTGGTGACATGATAAATATTTTGAGATATATTTTTAATTTTCCCAGACTCTAGACCCAGGCACCAGTCTTGCTTACATACAGTAAGTGGTAGGCTAATGATCTGAAAGAATCAGTTCACCTAGTAATCATTGGAGAAAATCTAACTCATCTCAGAATAACGTTCCATAAAGTATAGTGATTACTCTGTTTAGTATTCCATCAAACTGCTGAATTTTATAGGACTCTCATAAAACTTTAATCTTCTTCCAATGCTGTAATCAGATGAACAAAGCCATATATTAACACAAAACACTTTGATTATATGACATATTAAGATTTTAAAAACATATGTTCAATCTATAATCTGAAAGCAACAGGATGGTATATGGTTGATGGCTGTAGTTAAATCTGTCGTAAACTACATTATTCTTTTTAAATCTGAATAAAATTTCACTGACAAAAATGGTTTATGCTCAGCCATTAATGTGAACAGGCAGTATGAGTCAACTATAATGTATTAAACAAATCACAGCTGCGAACTGTTTATTAAGTAATTTATTTCATGCCATGTTTATCTGTTACTCATCAAGACATTTTTACCTCATGAAATGATATTTCATTTTCTTTTATTTGAATGAAAATATACACAGATTTACAGTTTCATAATTTTTCATCTCTGTCATTGAAGAAGAAAGACTTTTTAATCTTGCTAGGTTGTTCAATATAAATAAAACATTTAGAAATATGAAAAGATTTGCATTTTTTATAATGAGGAAAATGTCATTTTCTAATAGGTTCTTCAGAAAACAATAAAGAAACAAAGAGATTATTTCTCTTATTTAAACATTGTGTATTCAACTACATGACAAGAATAGGACCCTGTCTTTTCACACCATGCAGCACATCCAGATTTTTTATAAAATAGTTTATTAAAGCAGCACTCTGAAAGGGATGGTTCTTACTGAGTTTTAGTTTTCTTTGGTTCACCGGAATCAACTTATATAGATGGGAAGAATGCATTCAGTATCTATTTTTAACAAAAACTGGAGGGGTTCTTTAACTGACAAGGTTCAAAGAATTACAAAAGATTCATCAATAATGACTAGACACTCTGGAGTAAGATCCTCCACATTTTTCTCTAAAAATAATAAGCACAAGTTGTCTTAATATAACACAGTAAGGAGAGAAAGATTTAACATAAACTGATGAAAATGCTTAACCCACTGAGTGAAAGAGTAGTCTTGACTCTGGTTGCATCCTACAGGCCTCTCATTGTACTTCCTCTTCAGAGTATCCTACACAAATGTTCTACTTTATTTTCGATAGAAATTTTTTTGGCCTCACTTCCCCACGACCTAGGTTGTTCAGTGTTTCAGCTTTACCCTGAGCTTTTACAACTGGCTGTTTTATATTCTGTGGGTGTTTTCAGCTACTATGGGAAAAAATATCCTCCTAACTGGAGTCTTGAATTTCCTTAGTTTCCTCTGCTAGAAAGTTGTATTGACATAATTGTGCAATTCAATTAAACATTTTGAGCTGTTAAGATCATGGAAAGGGGAATGTTTGCTGTTTAACCACCTCAGGCTCAAGAATGTGAGGTCTACCTCACACATGAAAGACTAAAAAATAAAACTGAACCATTTTATTAGAGGTTCTTTTTTGATATATTCTTAAATCCTCTCTACTAGGGGGAGTGGGCTTCAAATAAACCAAGCAATCTTATTTTTCTATATAGAATTTCCAGAGGGAACTAGAAGTATATTGTCTAAAGGGACTCTAAAGAAAAGTATTCCCTTAAGACAGTGGAAATACACTTATTTTGATATATTACAAAAGGCACCTGTATTAGTCAGAGATCCAATAGGATTAAGTAATGAAAGTTTAATGAAAGGACAATAGTGGGTTGAATAGTGGCCTCCAAAAACATTTCCACCTGAAACCTCAGAATGAGACCTTATTTGGAATAAGGGTCTTTGCAGATGTAATCAAGGTAAAGGTCTCAAAATGAGATTATCCTAGGTTAGGATTGCTTCTAAATTCAATGGCAGGTGTTCTTATAAGAGACAGAAAAGGAAAAGACACAGAGAGACACAGAGATGGAGGTCACATGAAGACCACAGCAGAGATTGGAATAATGTGTCCACACACCCAAAACAGCAATTTCTGATAGCCACCAGAAGCTAAGGGGCAGACATAGATTCTTCCTCCTGTCCTCCACAAGAAACCACCCTATTGACATCTTCATTTTGGACCTCTGGACTTCAAAACTGTGAGAGAATTTCTGTTATTTTAAGCTACCAAGTTTGTGTTAATTTGTTATGGCAGCCCTAGGAGACTAATACAGAGACTATTTACAAGGAAACAGCAAGAATTTAGAATAAATATCAAGGTATGGAGAGGCAAAAAAAGAGTAGGAGATCATTCCCACCCTTAGGTCTGAAGGGCAAGGGACAGAGAAGTTACTACAATCCAGAAAAAAGTAGAAGTTGTAGCAGAGAGCTACCTGGTAGGAGCTGCAGCCTGAAACAGAAAAAGAAGTCACTGATAACTCATGACCCAAAAGGGAGAAAAGGGGAGAAATAAACCCGCCTTCTCTTTACTCTGCACCTTGATCATCTGCCAATACCTTCCTTTGGTCCAATCAGAAAAATGAGAGGGCAAGGGCACAGAACAGGTTGGAGAAAGAAGAGTAGATTTGAATGAGCAAATAAAGAACATGTAACACCAAATAATATGAGTAATACCATACACTTATCTTTGCAACCAATATTTCCATCCAGCATTTCTTCTGTGCATAAGCTAGAATGAAAGATACAGAATATAATAGCTTTTTAAATTGCCAAATGTCTTAATTCATGAGAAATAAATTGCCTCTATACATTTCTGTCAAGGCTTATAGACTGCTAAAGATCTAACTACAAATATAAAGAGCTTGTGTTATAAGTCAAAAGAAACTGTGTTTCCTCTATAAACACTAAAAAAATACATATTTTTACAGAGCATTGACTTTGGTTTTCAAATACAAAACTAACATTACATGCAAATAATATGAAGAAATTGACTTTTATTTAAGTACTTACTATGTCAAAGAAGTATTTAGTGTTATTTAGAAGTTTATACAGTTATGCATTTTCAACTTATTTTGACATCTTGATCTTTTGCACTATACTGAAAATCTTATTTCCTGGTAATTAAAAGAAAAGTTACTAAAAATTGTGAATGTGATAGATGATATGTTCTGTTATAATCAAACTATGTTGAGCATATTTCTAATTATCAACTCATAACCTACCTGTTTAGCTGATATGTTGTTAATAATCATTAAAATACACCAGTGGAGTAATGATATTCCCTGGTTCATTAAGCCATTCAAACTTCATTTTGTTTTTAAGTTGATAGCACAGATTGCAGCCAAACTTTAAAATGTGTCTGCCAGAATGACATTAATTACTTTCATTTAAAACTTCATTTTAGCAGTTTTACTTCAATACAACCAGTGTTTCTACAATCAGCTGATAGGATGACCTGAAACAGTAAGAAGTATGGACCAGTCAACATGTTACATCAATTTATTCCCATTCTAAGTTTAAAAACTTCTCCGGCAGCACAGAGAGGTTAGAGAGTCAAACAAATAATGTGAGCTGTGAATAAGTAGGTGAGAACTACAAAGATATTTTCCGGAGATAGCTTCTCAGCTGCTGATCTCTGATGATGCAGAGCTCAGGTGGAGAAGGATAATATTTTACATAGGGAGCTTGTGGACCACAATCAGGAATCAGGTCCCTAGACCACTATCAAGAAGAAAGAACTGAAAAGAGAGAAAGAATGAAGATCAATGCTTCCAACAGAGAACACATTGCAGAGACTGACTTCCTGCCAGGCTAGATCTTGAACAGTCTATTCCAAAAAGAAAAAAAAAAGCTTTCATCAAGCCAGCAAGAAGAGAAGGCACATCAGTGAGTGCCGTTCTTCTGGTTCATTTATCTTTGCTGAAAGATGTTTCAAATAAGAAAGGAAAATCAATCTGAAGGTCTTAAAGTAAGAAAAACAAATGAACTTAACTTTGGAAACAAGCAATTAAACATATAAAAATTGAGCTTTCCTAAAATTTAGCAATGAATAAATATCCATGAATATATTTCTGAGAGTGACATAGAATGAATCATAATGAAGGCACAGGGGAGAATTAGGCTCATGATCATTGCTGCTCCATATGGATACCCCTCTAGGGTCTCCAAGAATCAGGGACTTGTTTCCACTCTTGCCCCATGACCTGTGCAATGGTTAGAGTGATAATAAGACACCTCAAGCCAAAAACTATGGACATAAATAATTATATTCTCAATTTCAACTCAGAACAGAAGTTGAGCAACAATAGCATTCTCAATAAGGAAACATTTCACAGTCTACATTTTCTGTCCCTAAGAGAAAAACTGACAATGTGCCAGAGGACTATCCATCAATACTATGTGCAATAAAGCAAAATGTGGAGAAAATGGTATCAAGAAAAAGTAATCCAGGAAACAACGCTGAACACAAAGGATTTAGGATTCAATAGGAGCACCCTCAATGGATCCTTGGCAGGATCAGTCAACTTTCAATATGCTGAATTTCCAAGGCAGAGTATCCTCAGGCAGAAAGACAACTACAAGTCTGAAGGCTCAGTAGAGAGCCAAGAGCTATTCTAGTCTTCAGGATTAGGAACTGGGTTTAAGGCACTATTTCATGTCCAGTGGAAATCAGATGCCCAGTTTCTCTTTTCCTCAATCCTAAGAAGAAGTTGAACTCATCTCCAATTTGTTAGATACCAAATAGTCTTTCTGACTCATTCTATTCATTGTTTTTTTAACCATTTTTGTTGCAGTATAATTTAAGTCCAAATACTCAAAATTTAACTAATATATAAATCATAAACTTAATTTTGTAAGAATATGTAAAACACAGTTTAGATTGATAAAATTTAGACACACTCCTATAAAATCAATAGCTAATGATTATACCAAACTTTAAATTAATGTGACAATACCAGTTATTCATTAACTTTTCTAAATGGTTCTGTGCCAGAACTTTTTTGTTCAACTTGGTTTTATATAATTCAAAAAGGTATATGCGTTAGCCAAGTCTTTCAAATAAACATGGATTTTCTGAATGTCAAACAAGTAATTATTTCATTTTCAGGGTCTGACTGTACAGTTTCAAGAAAGAGTATAAAGAGTATAAAACTGTCTTGTTCTTATAATTTAGCATTGCTTTTCCTTTTTAAAAATGATTTATTTTTTAAAATAATCTAGTTTAATTCAATATTATGTATACCTTGTGCTATTCGATAAGCCCATTATTTTTCTAATATCAGGATTGAATTTTGCACTTTTCATATCAGAACAAGGAGCCTCACTGTTCACAACATAAAAATTGGCATGAGATTCAAATCTTTGTACAAACCATGATTGACTATAAACTTTGTACAATTCATGATTAACCATAAAATGCAAAATCATAAACTTTGCATTTTTTTCACTGCAGCATCAAAAAAGAATCTTGTTTTACTTGAATTGGCATTAGAGTAGGCATCTCACATTATATTAGATCCTATATTCACATTTGTATGAAAACAGCACGACACCAGTAGATTGTGATAAATTATATATGCAAATGTAATACCTAAAGCAAACACTGAAATATCTATACAAAGAGATACACTCAAAAATATCATAGATAAATCTAAATAGAGGGGGGCAAGATGGCGGAGGAGTAGGAGACCTGGATTTTGTCTCCTCTCAGGAATTCAGCTGGATAGGGATCAAACCATTCTGAACACCTACAAACTCAACAGGAGATCGAAGAAAAGAATAGCAACAACTCTCTGAACAGAAAAGCGACCACTTTCTGGAAGGTAGGACGTGCGGAGAAGTGAATCCGAGGCGATATTCGGGAGGATAGACGGCGGGGGAGGGGCCTCCATCGGCCGCTTCTGGCAAGTGATAGAGCTGCGGAGCACAAAATCGGAACTTTTAGAAGTCTGCTCTGCTGAGGGACGTCACTCTGGTGGCTAAGTGGGGGGTGAACCCAGGCGGGACAGTGTGGACTCAGGACCCTCGGGGTCACAGAAAGACCGCAGGTGCCTGAGTGTGGCAGAGCTCCCAGGTATCGGAGCGGGGAAGCCGGCTGCAGAGACGGAGCCCAGGCGCGGGCTCTCAGCTCGGGGTTGTCATAAACCATGATCCACGGCATAGTCGGGCCACTGCTCCTCCAGCAGGGACCCAACAAGCGGCAGATCCGGGGACACTCACCTTCTTCCCCCGGGAGGAGAGGTGCGGGAGCACACCGCGGGGATCTGCTGGGTTTGGAGACTCCACCCGGGGTCGGGTGCCAGATAGAAAGGCGCGGTCACAGGCCGGGTGAGCGCGGAGTGCGGCCGGAGACCGGGGAGGCGGGAGTGACTGACTGCTTTTCTCTGGGGGCTCACTGAGGAGCGGGACCCCGAGTTCTCAGCTCCTCCGGGGCGGAGACTGGGAGGCCGCCATTTTCACTCTCTGCCTCCAAAGCTGTAGGGAAAGCTTGCAGGGAACAAAAGCTCCGGAGAGCAAACCTGAGCAGATTACTTAGCCCGGACCGGGCAAGGGCGGGGCAATTCCGCCTCCAGCAAAGACATTTGGGAACCACGGCAACAGGCCCCTCCCCCAGAAGATCAGCGAGAACAGCCAGCCAAGACCAGGTTAACCGATCAATGAGAACGGCAGAACTCCAGAGCTAGGGGAATACTGCACATAGAATCCATGGCTTTTTTACCATGATTCTTTAGTCTTTCAAAGTAAATTATTTTTTTTAACTGTCTTTTTTTCTTTTTTCTTTTTTTCTTTTTTTTTGAATTTTTCTTTTTCCCTTTTTCAACCAACATCTTATCAATCCCTTTTTTAAAAAAACATTTTTATTTTTCATTTTTAGAGTCATAGTCTATCCCTTCATAGTAGTTACCCGTATTTTTGGCATATATATATAAGTTGTTCTCTCTTTAAAATTTTGAGATAGTTTCTTCTAAGAGATCAAAATATACTCTAAATCTCTAGTGTATGGTTTTTTTCTACTCCCCTGCCTGATCACATTCTCTCCCTTTTTTCTTTTTTTTTTAAATCCTCTTCTTTCTTTTTTCAAACAACTTATCAATTCCTTTTATAAAATTTTTTATAATTTCCATCTTTACATTCATATTCCATCCCTTCATCATATCAACCCTTATTTTTGTACATATATAAGTTTTTCTTTCTTTAAAATTTTGGGAGGCACTTTCTTTTAACAGACCAAAATACACCCAAAATCTAGTGTGTGGCACTGATCTATAAACCAGCCTGATCATATTTGATCACATTCTGTTTTTGTTTTGTTTTGTTTTGTTCTGTTTTTGTTTGTTTTTATCTTTATCTTTATCTTTTTCTTTTTTCTTTTTTTCTTTCTTTTTCTTTTTTCTCTCTTTCCCTTTCTTTTCCCACTGCTTCAGGTCTTTTCTGATTTGTTTAGAGTATATTTTCTGGGGACGTTGTTACCCTGCTAGCATTTTGTTCTCTCATTAATCTATTCTCCTCTGCACAAAATGACAAGACGGAAAAAATCACCTCAACAAAAAGAACAAGAGGTACTACCGACTGCCAGGGACCTACTCAATACGGACATTAGTACGATGTCAGATCTAGAGTTCAGAATCATCACTTTAAAGATACTAGCTGGGCTTGAAAAAAGCATGGAAGTTATTAGAGAAACCCTTTCTGGAGAAGTAAAAGAACTAAAATCTAACCAAGTAGAAATCAAAAAGGCTATTAATGAGGTGCAATCAAATATGGGGGCACTAACTGCTAGGATAAATGAGGCAGAAGAAAGAATCAGTGAGATAGAAGACCAAATGATGGAAAATAAAGAAGCTGAGAAAAAGAGAGATAAACAACTACTGGATCACGAGGGCAGAATTTGAGAGATAAACGATACCATAAGACGAAACAACATTAGAATAATTGGGATCCCAGAAGAAGAAGAAAGACAGAGAGGGGCAGAAGGTATAATGGAGCAAATTATAGCAGAGAACTTCCCTAATTTGGGGAAGGAAACAGGCATCAAAATCCAGGAAGCACAGAGAACCCCTCTCAAAATCAATAAAAATAGGTCAACACCCCGACATCTAATAGTAAAACTTACGAGTCTCAGAGACAAAGAGAAAATCCTGAAAGCAGCTCGGGAGAAGAGATCTGTAACCTACAATGGTAGAAACATTAGATTGGCAACAGACTTATCCACAGAGACCTGGCAGGCCAGAAAGGACTGGCAGGACATATTCAGAGCACTAAATGAGAAAAATATGCAGCCAAGAATACTATATCCAGCTAGGCTGTCATTGAAAATTGAAGGAGAGATAAAAAGCTTCCAGGACAAACAAAAACTAAAGGAATTTGCAAACACGAAACCAGCCCTACAAGAAATATTGAAAGGGGTCCTCTAAGCAAAGAGAGAGCCTAAAAGTAACATAGACCAGAAAGGAACACAGACAATACACAGTAACAGTCACCTTACAGGCAATACAATGCCACTAATTTCATACCTTTCAATAGTTACCCTGAATGTAAATGGGTTAAATGCCCCAATCAAAAGACACACGGTATCAGATTAGATTAAAAAACAAGACCCATCAATATGCTGTCTGCAAGAGACTCATTTTAGATGCATAGACACCCCCAGATTGAAAGTGAGGGGGTGGAAAGCCATTTACCATGCTAATGGACACCAAAAGAAAGCTGAGGTGGCAATCCTTATATCAGACAAATAAGATTTTAAGCCAAAGACTATAATAAGAGATGAGAAAGGACACTATATCATACTTAAAGGGTCTATCCAACAAAAAGATCTAACAATTATAAATATCTATGCCCCTAACATGGGAGCAGCCAATTATATAAGCCAATTAATAACAAAAGCAAAGAAACACATCGACAACAATACAATAATAGTGGGGGACTTTAACACCCCCTTCACTGAAATGGACAGATCATCTCAGCAAAATATCAACAAGGAAATAAAGACTTTAAATGACACACTGGACCAAATGGACTTCACAGATATATTCAGAACATTCCATCCCAAAGCAACGGAATACACATTCTTCTCTAGTGTCCATGGAACATTCTCCAGGATCGATCACATCCTAAGTCACAAATCAGGTCTCAACCAGTACCAAAAGTTTGGGATCATTCCCTGCATATTTTTTGACCACAGTGCTTTGAAACTAGAACTCAATCACAAGAGGAAAGCCGGAAAGAGCTCAAATACATGGAGGCTAAAGAGCATCCTACTAAAGAATGAATGGGTCAACCAGGAAATTAAAGAAGAATTTAAAAAATTCATGGAAACAAATGAAAATGAAAACACAACTGTTCAAAATCTTTGGGATGCAGCAAAGGTGGTCCTAAGAGGAAAGTATATAGCAATACAAGCCTTTCTCAAGAAACAAGAAAGGTCTCAAATACACAACCTAACCCTACACCTAAAGGAGCTGGAGAAAGAACAGCAAATAAAGCCTAAACCCAGCAGGAGAAGAGAAATAATAAAGATCAGAGCAGAAATCAATGAAATAGAAACCAAAAGAACAGTAGACAGATCAACAAAACTAGGAGCTGGTTCTTTGAAAGAATTACAAGCTTGATAAACCCAGACTTATCAAAAAGAAAAGAGAAAGGACCCAAATAAATAAAATCATGAATGAAAGAGGAGAGATCACAACCAACACCAAAGAAATACAAACAATTATAAGAACATATTATGAGCAACTCTCTGCCAGCAAATTGGATAATCTGGAAGAAATGGTTACATTCCTAGAGATGTATCAACTACCAAAACTGAACCAGGAAGAAAGAGAAAACCTGAACAGACCTATAACCACTAAGGAAATTGAAGCAGTCATCAAAAATCTCCCAAAAAACAAGAGCCCAGGGCTAGATGGCTTCCCAGGGGAATTCTACCAAACATTTCAAGAAGAATTAATACCTATTCTTCTGAAACTGTTCCAAAAAATAGAAATGGAAGGAAAACTTCCAAACTCGTTTTATGAGGCCACCATTACCTTGATCCCAAAACCAAAGACCGCATGAAAAAGGAGAATTACAGACCAATATCCTTGATGAACATGGATGCAAAAATTCTCACCAAAATACTAGCCAATAGGATCCAACAGTACATTAGAAGGATTATTCACCACCACCAAGTGGGATTTATTCCTGGGCTGAAAGGTGGGTTCAACATCCGCAAATCAATCATTGTGACACAATACATTAATAAATGAAAGAACAAGAACCATATGATCCTCTCAATAGATGCAGAAAAAGCATTTGACAAAGTACAGCATCCTTTCTTGATTAAAACTCTTCAGAGTGTAGGGATAGAGGGTACATACTTCAATACCATAAAAGCCATCTATGAAAAACCCACAGCAAATATCATTCTCAATGGGGAAAAACTGAGAGCTTTCCCCCGTCAGGAATGCGGCAGGTATGTCCACTATTACCACTGCTATTCAACATAGTATTAGAAGTCCTAGCCACAGCAATCAGACAACAAAAAGAAATCAAAGGCATCCAAATCAGCAAAGAAGTCAAACTCTCACTCTTTGCAGATGATATGATACTTTATGTGGAAAACCCAAAAGACTCCACCCCAAAACTGCTAGAACTCATACAGGAATTCAGTCAAGTGGCAGGATATAAAATCAATGCACAGAAATCAGTGGCATTTACATACACCACCAACAAGACAGAAGAAAGAGAAATTAAGGAGTTGATCCCATTTACAGTTGCACCCAAAACCATAAGATACCTAGGAATAAATCTAACCAAAGAGGCAAAGCATCTGTACTCAGAAAACTATAAAATACTCATGAAAGAAATTGAGGAAGACACAAAGAAATGGAAAAACGTTCCATGCTCATGAATTGGAAGAACAAATATTGTGAAGATGTCAATGCTACCTAGAGCAATCTACACATTCAATGCAATCCCCAACAAAATACCATCCACTTTTTTCAAAGAAATGGAACAAATCATCCTAAAATTTGTATGGAACCAGAAAAGACCCCGCATAGCCAGAGGAATATTGAAAAAGGAAAGCAAAGCTGGTGGCATCACAATTCCAGACTTCCAGCTCTATTACAAAGCTGTCATCATCAAGACAGTATGGTACTGGCACAAAAACAGACACATAGATCAATGGAACAGAATAGAGAGCCCAGAAATGGACCCTCAACTCTATGGGCAACTAATCTTTGACAAAGCAGAAAAGAATGTCCAATGGAAAAAAGACAGTCTCTTCAACAAAGGGTGTTGGGAAAATTGGACAGCCACATGCAGCAGAATGAAACTGAACCATTTCCTTATACCACACACAAAAATAGACTCAAAATGGTTGAAAGACCAAGAGGGTATGTGCTATGGTTAGTGCTCTGAATTGCGTAAGACTGTTGAATCACAGACCTGTACCTCTGAAACAAATAGTACATTATATGTTAAAAAAAAAGAAGAAGAAGAAGACTGCAGGAAGGGAAAAATGAAAGGGGAGAAATCACAGGGGGAGATGAACCATGAAAGACTATGGACTCTGAGAAACAAATTGAGGGTTTCTAGAGGGGAGGGGGGTAGGGGGATGGGTTCGCCTGGTGATGGGTATTAAAGAGGGCACGTACTGAATGGAGCACTGGGTGTTACACGCAAACAATGAATCATGGAACACTACATCAAAAACTAATGATATAATGTATGGTGATTAACATAACATAATAAAATAAAAAAATAAAATAAAATAAATGAGTCATGGGGATATAATATACAGCATGGCAACTATAGTTAATAAGATTGTATTGCATATTTGAAAGATGCTAAAAGAGTAAATATTAAAAGTTCTCATCACAAAAAAATAATAAAAAATAAAAAATGGATAAGGGAAGAAATCTCACATAATCAGAAGAATATTTGAAAGATTAGGCTTCAAAATATATAAAAACTATAGCAAAGCTGAGAATTATGGTAAGAAAAGCTAATGACACTTCCTTCACCACGTACTCCATGATGAATCATCTCAAATATTTTCTGTTCTGAGATCTTATGACTTAAGATCAAATTCCTGGGAGAGTGATTCTGATTGGCTTATCTTAGGTAGAATGACCATTCTTTTTCCAGGAGAGTGGAGAACACTTAGCAGTTGTACTAAGATTTCACAAAATAAGAAATGGTTATGTCACTAAAGAAACCAAGTTTCTCTTACCAGAATAAGAAAAAATAGAAATGAACTCTAAAGAATCTTATAGTATAAATTGCAGAAGTTAAATGTGAGTAAAATATTAACCAATCATATAGCCATTTGTAATCTAGGATTCTTAATTCTGTTAATAAGAAAATTCCTTGCACCATCTTAATAATATTGAGGGCTATTAGAATTTGCAGGAGAAATTTTACATTTATCTCCTAATTTTGCATGTTAAACTGGGAAATGACTAACCCTGGAACTATACCAGTTTGTCAGGGGGAAAAATGTAGATAAGCAGGCTACATTTTTCTAGAGCATTATTTGTACTTGAAGATTTATAGGCAGAGGTTGGTTTACATTCTTAATTTGTATTCTTAGATTTTTTTATATGCACATACAGGTAAAATCAAACTTCCTCCACCAGCCAGTTTATTTTCCATTCATGAAACGTTTATGTGCATGGAATGTAGGGGAGTATAATATGTGATACTTCTATTCTCAGATTCAAAGTCAAAGTAAACAGAGCAAAGATGAACAAATGATGTTTCTATCACTGCCTCTAACAGCTATCATCAATGTTCCAGGGAAAAAATGGTGGGCTGGAAGTTTTTTCAATATTTTCTCTTATTATGAAGCTAGTATGTATTTATTATTAAAAAATAAGATGATATAGAAAGTTTAAAAAGGAGAAAGCTTAAAATCACCCATAATCTCATTACATAGAATGCATAGCCTGAATTCTCCCAGCTATAAGTTCACTGTCTCATGAGTTAAGAAATATTTTATCAGAAAAGTTTGAGAGGCACCTGAGTGGCTCAGTCAGTTGAATGTCATACTCTTGATTTCGGCTCAGTAAGGAGTCTGCTTAAGATTCTCAATCTCTCTCTCTCCATTTGGCCCTCCCCGCCTCTCGTGTGCTTTCTTGTTAAAATAAATAAATAAATCTTAAAAAAAAAAAAGAAAGAAAGAAAAGTTGGAGATGCTTATTCTAAATCACCTGAAAACAAATTTTTCTTTTGACTTTAAAATATTTCAAAGATAAAGCATGAAGACTTGTATTATTCTCTCCTACCAGTAGAATGAAAATATAATTGGGATTTACTTGGAAATTCACTCTATTCTTAATTTTATGGAATGGGAGGATTGGGGGAAAGAGAAAATTCTTTGATTATAAATATTATTTTTTAAAAATAGTACATTAATGTAATTCCCCAAACAAAATGCTCAACGAAAATGTATCAACTCTCTCTAGAATAAAATCACTAGTTCTACTACTTCTATGGAAATATGGACACAAAGATGTCTTCCAAACTAATTAGTATACTTGCTCAACTCTTGTTTATTTTAATATAAGAAGGGAAATGGAATTGCAGCTCAGGAATTTTAATACAGAGAATGTAGTCACTATAGAACTCACTGGCAAAACTTATTCAAAATTCTCTTTCAAAAACCACTTAGCAAATAAAACTCTTATCTGCTCTTCTCACAAAGGAGACTAAATTTCTGTTCTCTGTCCTTTGAAAACAGCTAATTGAATGAGAGATTCATAATGGGATTCTTTTACAGTCTGTCTAAATATTTGGCTTCAAACCAAAATGGAACAGTTCTATGGCCTTAGAAACTGAAAAGTTAACCTTAAGTTGAAAACAGATGATTTTTGAAATGTTTTAAAGTTAGTGGAGGTGCTTAATATCACTCAACTCCCAAAATAAGTCACTTTTCCAATTATTAAAGAAACTTTAAGATTATAGAGTAGCCTTAAATTCCTTAAGATTATAGAGTAGCCTTAAATTAAGATTATAGAGTAGCCTTAAATTCATTCTTAAAAGAAAAAAGCAGGCTAGAAATCCTTTCCATGGCTAAATCACCTGACATGTCAGGACCTCAAAGACCTCATCTAACAATCCTAAGGGAAAAGTGTCTAATTTGAAAATATAAGATCTATCTAATAAACCAAAGAAATAAAAGAAGAAAAGACAATCTAAAGAAAGAGAAGTTATAACCTGCCAATCATTCAGTAGAAACTACTGACTACTTAGCCAGCAAAAGTAGTCTGAGAAAATATGTATTTATTAGCCTGTCTGAAGAGGTGATGAAGCACCTAGAAAAATAAAAATTTACTAAATTTAATGGTGAATAAAATTTAATGGCCAATGTTATAAAGAGTATTGGCACAGCCATAGTATATTGACTAGTCAACAAGTCATAATATAGGCTACAAGACAGCATGTTCCATCTGTGGATGGACTGAGGTTTAAATGACAATAACTGAAATACCTACACTTCTGTCAAGTCATATTTGAATACAAGGAAAAGAAATCTCAAATTGATTCCAAAGACGGACTTTAAAGAGATAGAGATCAGAATCCTGGAAAAATCTGAACAATCCAGGCATCTAGTTGGTACAACTCAGACTACAGATTGATTTCTTTGGAGCCAGGTATTTATCCATAGTCCAGTCAGATGTGGATAGGGGTAGATAGTTACATGGTATAAACAGGAGTACAAAGGCAGGAAGGAAGGAAGATGGGAGTAGAGAAGAGTGGATTTGTTAGAAAGAGAATGAAAGAGAACACTACAGTCTACTTATCTAGTACATTAAACCCCCTATACTTGCTTTCAAACACACCTTCTTCCGAATTTTCAATAATTGTCTCCCCTAAATGGTCTAATGACTCATCCTTAACTATAAACAGACTCTTTTAATATAAGAATAGAATGAAATGGGATGGGATGGGATGGGATGGGATAGCATAGCATAGCATAGCATAGCATAGCATAGAATAGAATAGAATAGAATAGAATAGAATAGAATAGAATAGAAAATATCACAGTGAATGAAACATTATAAAGGTTAGTATTGTTTCTGGAAACTTTTGTTTCTGTTTACCCACACACACCATACATACCTATGTGCTAAAACATGATGCAAAATGTACTTCTTTTTTTCTTAAAGGAGATAGAAATTTATTGAATACATTGCAAGGGAGTTGTGGCAGAACAGCAGAGAGGCTGTCTGCCCAAAATGTATTCCTTAAACATCAATTTCTGCAATTTCTTTTTAGCAGTCTCAGTGCACCAACTTCAGGCAGAAGGGAATTCCTGCAACATAATTACATAATGTGTTTCCTTTTGTTTCCTGAGCCAGATATTTTGGGAGCTAAGTTTGTCCTTTTCATGCTGTACCTTACCTAATGCGCCAAAAACAAGCATTCAACCCCATCATCCTTGCATTTTCCATCCCTTTAAATTAGTCTATGATAGTAAATTCCCAAGCACCCTAAATAAACCACAGGCAACATAAAGATTGTTAGTGTCCAATTTTCAGATATAAAGGGATGTTTCATTGCCATTTATCCTGATGAAATCCAATAACAAATCCAAGTATTTCATATTCTCTATGCCCCTGACTCTCCGGCATCATTCTCTGCCTTAGTGTCTGCACATGAAAGGATATAGATTTCTCAACAGCTTAGAGCAAACAGAACAACCAGCCCTCAGTAAGGATAGGGCCTGAAAGGCTGTGGAGAAATAGGACTGGGATTTTGTGCTCTTTCTATTAAAAGATAGTTTTAATGTTTTAGATTCAGTATTTTAAAAATTCTGAATTTTGCATAGTGTTTAAAAAGAAGTTTCTGAAATTAGTATTAGCCAATTATAGTACCGAACGAGGTTAGGCGAGAAGAGCATAAAATGCAAAATTAAAATCAGTAAACATTTCCCTCAGAAATCCTAACCACAGGGGCACCTGGGTGGCACAGTCAGGTGAGCAGCAGACTCTTGGTTTCAGCTCAGGTTATTATCTCAGGGTCGTGGGATCAAGCTCCCTGTCGGGCTCTATGCTCAACACGGAGTCTGCTTGGGATATTCTCTTTCTCCCTCTGCTCAACCCCCTCTCTCACTAAAATAAATAAATAAATTTGAAAGAAAGAAAGAGAAGAAAGAAAGAAAGAAAGAAAGAAAGAAAGAAAGAAAGAAAGAAA
>NW_022589710.1:19342839-19347363 GCF_004348235.1 Phoca vitulina
AAGAAAGAAAGAAAGAAAGAAAGAAAGAAAGAAAGAAAGAAAGAAAAAAGAAAGAAAGAAAGAAAGAAGAAATCCTAATACATTTTGCCAATATCTTAGCAAGCAGATACTAAAAGATACTATCTGAAACACCACAGGTATAGGATATGTAGTCGATTGCATGCCTCTATCATAGTACTTAACCACATAATGAAGATTCTCTGTGTACAACTTAGTAACCCTCATTAGACTATAAGCTCATCTGGGCAACAATCCATAACTTACTCAGCTTTGTCTAACAGAATGTCAAGCACATAGTAGGTGCTCCATACTGTTCTATGTTCCATATACTGTGTAGTGTACTCACTCTTAGGTAATCTATTTGCTGTATTTATAAATCTTTTTTTTTTTTTAATTTTATTTATTTTTGACAGAGAGAGAGAGCACAAGCAGAGGAAGCAGCAGGTAGAAGCAGAGGGAGAAGCAGGCTCCTGGCCGAGCAGGGAGCCCGATGCGGGGCTCGATCCCAGGACCCTGAGATCATGACCTGAGCTGAAGGCAGACGCTTAACCATCTGAGCCACCCAGGTGCCCCTGTATTTATAAATCTTTGAACTAAAGAATTCTTCTAGATATCATTACAGCTACATGTCTGGACCAAGCTGACTGCAATTGACAATGGAGTTTAGATTCTGTCACCTATAAAAGACAAATCAAACAAGAACACTCCTATAGAATGTCTTATAAAACACTCCTAATACCCATCAGAGTGACATAGCAGAACAAATCATGTTAAGTTCATGAGTCTGTCATCTCCAAAGCAGCATATCACAGTTGATAAGAGGCAGAAAAACTAGTGTTGGCTTCCATCCATCACATATCAGCCCCATGATTTCAGATAAATAACAAGATGCCCTTGTTTTATACCTAAAACATCTCATTTATAAAATCAGGGCCAATTAATTTTTGTCTCATATAATCCAGTAAAATATTTTTAAGCATGTAGTATAACACATAGCAAGCAAGCAATAATTCATAGTTTCTATCATCATCATTATCATCATCACCACCATCATCACTATTAGAAAAGGAAGAAAAAGGAGGAGAAAAAAATGTCCATATTACATTTTGAAGTAGGGCAAAAAAGTTCTTTAAAGAATAGAACATGTCTAGGGGCGGCTGGGTGGCTCAGTCGGTTAAGCGCCTGCCTTCGGCTCAGGTCATGATCCCAGGCTCCTGGGATCGAGCCCCACATCGGGCTCCCTGCTCAGCGGAGAGCCTGCTTCTCCCTTTCCCTCTGCCTGCCACTCTGCCTACTTGTGCTATCTCTCTGTAAAAAAAAAAAAAAAAAAAAAAAATTAAAAAAAAAATAAAGAATAGAACATGTCTAATAACTATAGAAGTCTTCCACAGGCATTCTATCAGAAAAACTTGAGGTCATCAACATACATTGATATGAGAAAAATTAGTTGTACAAGAAGACTTATAGGCATAAGTACACTTTTTTTAGATACAGCAGTAGCTCATTTTTCCAATTATAGAGGTTTTTTTCTTAAGGAACACACAACTCTATCTTTTCTAATTAAAATAAGGCTTTGCAAAGGTCTAAAAACATGTCTCCAAAAGTGAAGTTGTAGAGAATATGTATCCAAATTACTACCATGGTAAAAGGATAGTGCAATGGTTTGGGCAACTATATGTGGAACTTGGAAGCTCTCCAAAATCATGAGAAGTTCCATAGATATGACTCATAATCTTAAAACTGAGCCTAAATTTCTTTTTAAATTAAGGGATAAAACATATATTTGAAATCAGACAATAAAATGGGACTGAAATTGTTCTAGAAACAATTAAATATGGGCAATGATTTAAACAGATACTTCACAAAAGATATATGAGTGGACAATAAGCACATGGAGGGATGTTCATCATCAATAATGAGGTAAATTCAAATTAAAACTACAATAAGATATTTCTACACAACATGCCAAAATGGTTAAAGTAAAATTTAAAAAGACCGATAACACCAAATGTTAGTGAGGATACAGAGTAACCAGAATTTTAATACATTGTTGGTGGGAATGTAAAATGATCCAAACACTTTGGGAAAGGTCTGGCAGTTTTCTAACAAAAGTAAAAATATTCCTATAAGCCAGCAATTTCAGTCCCAAGTATTTACCTAATAAAAATGCTAAAAAATATATGTATTTACAAAAGTAAGTGTATACAAAAATGCTCATAACTTTATTCATGATATAAAAAAATAGAAACACCCCAAATATCCATCTCATCCATATAAGAATAAACAAATTGCTATATATTCATACAATGGAATACTAATCAGTACAAAGAAGCAGTCTCCCATGAGTGAGTCTCAAAACATAATGCTGTGTGAAGGAAGCATTACACAAAAAAGTATACACTGTATGATTTCATTTATAACACATTCTAGAACAGGCAAAACATTATTCTATGGGGAAAACAAAAACAAAAACCAGAGCATCTGTTAACTCTCTAGGCAGTGAGGTGGAGATTCATTTGGAAAGGACATGAGGGAACTTTCTGAGGCAAAGGAAATAGTCTACATTTTGTTAGAGTTTTGCATTACACAGGTATATACATTTGTTACAATGTTTCTGATGTGCAATTAAGACTTGTGCATTATATTTTATGTAACTTTTCATCAAAAGAAAGACTATAAACAAATAATGAACTCTTTCATGATATGCATGAATTATTTAGGAAGGAGTGTACTGATGCCTGCAATTTACTTTAAAATGTACCCAACAAATGGAGATGGACTGGTGGATATTTACAGTGAGAGAGAGATAGATGGATTGATACATGATAAAGTATTAATATAAGAATTTTGGTGGTAAGTGTACAAAAGCTCATTGTAACTTTTTTTTTTTAAGTTTGCTATACATTGGCATGTTTTCTGGTAAGCTATTGGCAAAGAAAGTACTGCTATTAGTTTAAATTTCATTCTTATTTCTATTAAAACCCAAATATCAAATTCCTTGCTATATCATAAATGCCCCTTATCTATAACTTTATGGCAATATATATTTTAAAAGAGAAAACAAAATATATTTTATTTACAGATTAAACTTGGGACACAAATATGTCAGCTAAGGTCAATGGACTAATATTTAGATAAACAAAAGAGAAATAGAACAACTCTGAAATTGTTACTGTTATAGTTTAAAACTAAATCATAAAAATTAGGAGAAAATTCTTATTAAAAATGTTGTCTTAAAGAAACATAAATATTATGTTTTTCTCTTACAGTAAAAAGATTTATACAACCTTGAGATTGTAAATATCTGTAAACACAGACAAAATTATTTTTTTAGAAAACATGGGGAAATTTTATCTTGATATTACTTTGACATTCTAATTTTGCTATGAATTTTCACTCTTTCATAAACTGGGGTCAAAATTTAATATATTGTGGGTTAGTTTTAGTTCCAGACTAGAATATCAAAAAGTGAAAATGGCCTCAATAAAACAAATTTTTAATTTAAAATAAATTTAAAAAGTAAAATTGGAAGAACTTGCCTAATCAAGAAAATAAAATTCATAATTACCCCTTACAATGAAGAATATAAAATCTCTGTATGCAATGAAAATCATTTACAGTTACATCAGAAAGACACAATGTAATGAATTATTTTGAGGGGGATCCCTTTAAGGCTTTTTCCTTCTAACTCAGATATTCAAAGGCACCAGTTAAGAAACTTGTGCAATGACTGGGCATCTGTCATCAATAATATATGTTTTAGAGTTCTGAGTATATCCTCCTTGTCCAAATATTTTGAAAGGTTGAGATCTAAATATGAGTGATGTATTAGCTTTTCTGAAGTAGGGGACAAAACCCCCAAATCTCAGTGGTTTACAACAATATTTCTTTTTCACCCACATTGCACATAAGTTGCATTTAGCTGTGGCTCTGCTAAATAGGTCTCATTCTTATACCATCTTCTAGATATGCCACTTTCACTACAGAGGATGAGAACACGAGAACTTGCCAAAAACTTGTGCCATCTCTCTCTTTTTAAAAAATATTTTATTTATTTATTTGTCAGAGAGAGAGCACAAGCGGGGGGAGCAGCAGGCAGAGGAAGAAGCAGGACACCCCACTGAGCAAGGAGCCCAATTTGGGACTCCATCCCAGGACCCTGGGATCATGACCTGAGCCAAAGGCAGAGACTTAACTGACTGAGCCACCCAGGCACCCCACTTGTGCCTTCTCTTAAAGCTTCTACTCTGGAATACCACATCTGTTCATCTGCCACACATAGAGGGCAATAAAGGACTCAAAAGCAAAAGTCTTGAGGCCAATACATAATATAAGGAATAGGCAACCAATACCTTTTAAAATAAAACAAATTTCAGAAGTACAGGTCTGTGATTCAACAGTCTTACACAATTCACAGCGCTCACCATAGGACATACCCTCCCCAATGTCTGAAACAAATAATACGCTATATGTTAAAAAGAAGAAGAAGAAGAAGAAGAAGAAGAAGAAGAAGAAGAAGAAGAA
>NW_022589710.1:19347373-19491254 GCF_004348235.1 Phoca vitulina
AAGAAGAAGAAGAAGAAGAAGAAGAAGAAGAAGAAGAAGAAGAAGAAGAAGAAGAAGAAGAAGAAGATAGCAGGAGGGGAAGAATGAAGGGGGGGAATCAGAGGGGGAGACGAACCATGAGAAACTATGGACTCTGAGAAACAAACTGAGAGTTCTAGAGGGGAGGGGGGTGGAGGGATGGGTTAGCCTGGTGATGGGTATTAAAGAGGGCACGTACTGAATGGAGCACTGGGTGTTATACGCAAACAATGACTCATGGAACACTACATCAAAAACTAATGAGGTATGGTGATTAACATAACATAATAAAAATTAAAAAAAAAATAAAAGGATAAAGTAAAACAAATTTGCTGGATTTTGGGAGAAATGTAATATAGAAAAAGGATTACCATAGAATGAAATTATTGTTTTCTTTCTTCAGGAGATGACTTCCCTGTTTCCTCTCTGATGGAATGCCAGTACTTTCCTATTTAAGTAAAAGGGTACTAAAAATAAAAGAACTAACCTCTTGCCTATGACATCTATCAGAAGGCAAAACATCAATGGGAACAGAAATAGAGACCAAAAAAATTAAAATAAAAAATAAAAGTGTATACAATATACAAAAAAGGGAAAGTATGCAAAAGAAACAAGCTACAAGAGACAGTGTATATAATATATATAATACAGTATATGTTTTATATATACATATATAATGTATATATATGGAAGAAACATCATTTTCTCAAGCCTTGGAGATTATTAAACTAAATTCTTTGGAAAATGGGTCAAAACTGGGGTGCTTGGGTGGTTCCATCTGTTGAGCCTCTGCCTTCAGCTCAGGTCATGATCTCAGGGTCCTGGGATGGAGCTTCACAGCATCAGGCTCCCTGCTCAGCTCAGCAGGGAGTCTGCTTCTCCCTCTGCCCCTCACCCCTGCTCGTGCTCTCTCTCTCTCTCTCAAATAAATAAAATCTTTTTTTAAAAAAAGAAAGAAAAATGGGTCAAAACTGAAGAAAATGAACTCAATTAATGGTGGGGAAGAACATTATAGAATAAATTGCTTACTATGAAAATCCAGCCCTGTTACCTGCAAAACCAAAATTTTGGACAAATGAATAAATTATATATATATATGAAAACAATCAAATTTAAAATTACTTCTTAGATTACACCTCACAAAAATGACTTTCAAAACCCTTCTCGGAAATCTACAAGAAGACACCAACCTTGCTTTCAGTTAATTATCTGAAAACCAACATAAGTCCTTTGTCTTTTTTTAAAGATTTTAATGCCAACAATAAAATTCAACTCTATTTTTATACTGAATTTCCATAGTTGTTAAAGGAAAATTCCCTTCATTGAATTGAAGAATTGAAAGAGAATTTGCCCAGTATTTGAAACACCAAGAAGAAACTAAATAGATATACTTACTGAATCTACAACTTTAAAGAATAACTGCCAGCATCATTGCTTATTATAATGTATTTCAAGTGTTCACCATCGTCAGTTATGTATACAGCAGATTAATGCTAAAAAAAATTCTCTTCACTTGACTTAATGAAACTCTTAAAGTATAAGAGCTTTCAAAATGAGTTCAAGGAAAAATATCAAATACCATGCAAATTGGATGAATTCAAAATCCCATTGGGAAGTTTGGGAAAAAATTGTTTCCTTGATGATTTTCATACTTTACTGAAGAGAAATCTGAGAAAATAAAATTAGATTTAATTACCAAAGATAACTTTCATAAAACCACTTTGGAGAATCTGAGAGTAAAAATTTCCCCTTATTATCCAGAAAAACAAACATTTTTACATATCATTTCAAAGTTATCTTTCCTGAACTTATGCCGATGAAAGAAAAATTGCACTGTAGACTTAACATTAAAAGTTACCTATACTGGGGAAGGGAGGGAAAAATGAAACAAGACGAAACCAGAGAGGGAGTCAAACCATAAGAGACTCTTAATCTCAGGAAACAAACTGAGGGTTGCTGGAGTGGTGGGGGGCGGGAGGGATGGGGTGGCTGGGTGATGGACATTGGGGAGGGTATGTGCTTTGGTGAGTGCTGTGAATTGTGTTAAGACTGATGAATCACAGAGCTGTACCCCTGAAACAAATAATACATTATATGTTAATAAAAAAAGTTACCTATACTGTTATTTATTTTCTACAGTACTAAGGAACCAAAAAGCAAGCTCATGATTTGCAGAAAAATATTATGTGATGATGAAAAACAATCTTTCAAAGAAGAATTTTTCTTCTAAAGTCACTATTTCTTTGGTCACTTTCTAAAAAAGTTTCAAATATCCCTTAATGGCTCCTCTGGGTCAGGATGGCATCCTGAGCAAACAGATTTCTTTCTCTTCCTATTGCCCCAAACCTTATTATAATAACAATGCACACACACACACAAAAGAAATATACAAATGCATTGAAAACTAGAGGGAGAATTATTTATTCGTGGAATACCCACCATAAATTCAAAACCTCTTCTAAGGATTGTGCATTTGTACCAGGTCTCTGCTCTCACAGCGCTTTTATTCAGGTGTGGAAGTTATAAATACATTTATAAATGAACAGGGAAAATATCAGAATCACCATAAGTGCCACATAGAGAATTAACATGTTGAGTGCAAGGGACTTGGAAGCCATCTTCGGTGAGGTATTTAGAAATAACCCCTCTAAAAAGAGAGGCACCAAAACCCAAAGTTTTGACACCAAAGTTGAGGCCTGAATAACCACTAGGTGAACAAAAGCGTCACAGTCTATGCAGAGGTAACAGATCATTATAAAGCCCTACATTAGGAATCAGATGGGTATGCTTGAGTAACAGGAAGAAGGCTACTGTGCCTGCAATACACTGGATAAGGGGAAAAGAAGTAGAAGTGAGGTCAAAGGGGAAGCAAAAGCCAGATAATGGAGGGCTCGTTAGGTTAGAGAAGTTAGGTTTATTCTAACTGTAATGTGAAACTATGGGAAGATTTAAGCACCAAAGTGACATTGCCATACTTGCTATTTAAAGCCATCAGATCGGGGTGCCTGCGTGGCTCAGATGGTTAAGCGTCTGCCTTCAGCTCACGTCGTGATCCCAGGGCCCTGGGATCGAGCCCCCCGTCGGACACCTGGCTCAGCAGGGAGTCTGCTTCTCCCTCTCCCTCTGCCTCTCCCCCTGCTCATGCTCTCTCTCTTTCTGTATCTCTGTGTCTCAATAAATAAAATCTTTAAAAAAAATAAAATAAAGCCATCAGATTGCATGAGATCACCTGAGGAACGTGTGCAGATGGCAAGGGGAGAACAGAGCCCCACAGCACACCACGTACTTATGAAGCTACAGAGGAGGATGGGGCCAAGGAAGAAGTCGAAGGAGAAGCTGACAAGAAGAGGAAAAAAAACTAGTGATGTCAATCTAGTGATAGTCCTACATTCACAAGTATGAAAGAACAACCAAAAATAACCAATTAGTACAAGAAAAATGGATGAAAATGAATGAGAACAACTGACTTTAGAGGAAACAGATAATTCAGGGAATTAGAGGAAAATTTAAAAACAGATGGAAGAACTCTCTAATCAGAGGGATTTTGATTATGTCTACTATATCCAGCAAATAAGAATAATCTGCAATGATAAACTGAACTCAGAAAATAACAAAGTGTTCATGGCTAAAATAAACTGATTGGTGAAATAATTCTTTTTTTCAAAGAAAAAACGAATAAAAAGCTAGAAGAAGAAAAAGATAGGGAAATATCTCAGAACATAGAACAGAATCATTCCATAAACAAAGTATGGATCACTTAATGATAACAATAGAATAAAACTAAATACTACAGACTAAGGACCACACACAAACTCAGAGGCTTACGGGGACAGGGGGGCCAAGTAAATGTAAATGTATCAAAGCGACTGGGAAGAAATGAGCATAAGCCTCATTGAAAGGGAGAAGTTATTCCTCTGCTTCAATCAATTTTAACCATGCAGAATGTGGGCCCAATACTAGCAGCTCTTCCATTTGTCTCAAAAAGAAAAACAAAGGAGAATATATGAAATATCTCTATTTTCACATATTAGCTATTGGTTTGATTTCCTATAAAAATAAACAGTCACCATGTGGGTCAAAGCTAATACTTCTGAATACTTAGATTCGGCCCTCCAGCTGTCAGTTTTCAACTTGTATAATTTAAACACTGATTATGGAAAAGTAGGGTAGAGCTGGCAAAATTGGGGGGAAAAGAGAGAGAAAAGAGATGTCTAAGAGCACTGATTTCCTCCTCCTGCTCCAGAGAACTCAAGAGATACTGTCTCAAATCCGTGGATTAGGAAATACAAATTTAAGTAAAATTTAAACTGTTAAGTTTATTCAGTAAGAGAATTAAAATATAATAATATGACGAATAAAAATGTGAGAGGAGAAAATGTTGGCAAAGATAATGAACTTTGTTCCTTATCAATAGTAGAAAGTCTATCAATACCTTCTATATACTCAATCTGATCAAGAAATAAAGCATACCCATATCATTTAGAGTTGCAAAGACAACCACTGCAAGAACTTCAAATAGGATGTCAATAGTTGCTACTTCTGAGGAAGGGCCAGGAGGCCAGAGAAAGTAAAGATACTAAAGATACTTCAACTTTGAGGTACTTGAGTGGCACACTCAGTTAAGCACAGGCTTCTTGGTTCCAGCTCAGGTCGTGATCTTGGAGGTTGTGAGATCAAGCCCCCAGGATCTGCCTAAGTTTCTCCCTCTTCCTCTGCCCCTCCCCCACCCCACTCTCTCTCTCTTTCTCTTTCTCTCTAAAATAAATAGATCATAAAAAAAAAGGTATTTCAATTTTTTTTTTTAAGATTTTATTTATTTGTCAGAGAGAAAGAGAACACAAGCAGGGGGAGTGGCAGGCAGAGGGAGAAGCAGGCTCCCTGCTGAGCAAAGAGCCCAGTGCTGAACTCGATTCCAGGACCTGGGATCATGACTTGAGTCAAAGGCAGACACTTAATTGACTAAGCCACCCAGGCGTCCCAGTACTTCAACTTTTAACTGTATGCCATTTTGGAAAGTTTAAAACTTTATTTCCATGTACATGTATTACTTTTCAAATAAAACAACTTAAGAAAGCACTAAATGGACATACGGTGTTTTATGATCAGATTTGAACAGGATGCATGTGTTTGTCTTAAAAGAAGCAAAATTACTGTTCTGTACCTTTTCAATGTCTCTTAAATAAGTTATCAAAATACAACCAAAGTTTAGGCTTCATTAAAAGAAATCTTAATATCTAAATTCTTTCTCGGGCGCCTGGGTGGCTCAGTTGGTTAAGTGACTGCCTTCGGCTCAGGTCATGATCCTGGAGTCCCTGGATCGAGTCCCACATCGGGCTCCGTGCTCGGCAGGGAGCCTGCTTCTCCCTCTGACCCTCCCCCCTCTCATGTGCTCTCTCTCATTCTCTCTCTCTCAAATAAATAAATAAAATCTTTAAAAAAAAAAAAAATATCTAAATTCTTTCTCTAGTCAGAAATTAAAATTCTGTGCTACATGAGCTTTTCCTCTTTGTCTTGGCTGACAGGAAAGTTAGAGCCAAAATCAGTGCCCCAGTTCTACCAATCACCTCACCCTGGGTGTCTGTTCACCTCATTCCCTCTGCTATATTTGGATATCTCTTCCTTCTATCCCTAATTGCCTTATTTTGCATTATGCCTAATCTCATAAACCACTTCAAATCTTTTCCGAAATAGACAGGATGTAAACTCTAAGTAAAGAAGATAAAACAAAAAGTTTTAAAACTTGAGAAACTTTTAAGAACTCTGGTGATCTAAATGTAGCCTTTTTAGTTAAAAATTTGTAAAATAGAGAAATTTTATATAAAAACCACAAAATATAAAACTGCCTTAAAAAATAAAGTCTATCAGGATGCCTGGGTGGCTCAGTCGGTTAAGCACCTGCCTTCGACCCAGGTCATGATCCCAGGGTCCTGGGATCGAGTCCTGCTTCGGGCTCCTTCCTCAGCAGGGAGCCTGTTTCTCCCTCTGCCTTCCACTCCCCCTGCTTGTGCACGCGCTCTCTCTCTCTCTCTGACAAATAAATAAATAAAATCTTTTTAAAAAAATGAAGGCTATTAAAAACACACAAAATGAAATATAGTAAGAGTGCTCATGTATAGTTATATATTCATTAATAAAAAGATTATAAATAAAAAGCAACATCAATGTAATGTTTTCAAATATTTTTCAGTCACAATAAAGTCCACATATTATTTTTAAAAACACAAATTATGTTAAAGTATATTAATTCTATTATATATAGTACATATAATTCTATTGTATAACATATATATACACATATATATTCTCTTCATTTTTGAGGATCATTTTTTATAATTGAGTTACCTATGCTTGGGTTTCTCTGGCATGCACACTCTTAATAGCCTCAATACCCAAATCACTTCTTTCATTGTTTTTCTCCAAGGTAAGAAAGATGCTGTAATTATTTTGTGAATCATTTTATCTTTAATTACTTTGTGCTGTTTCTTACATAAAAAGTTTTGTAGGGAAAAGACTGGATTTGGATTTTTGTCTTTAGGTTTTGAAACCAGAGCTTTAATCACAATTTTATAATTAAGTAAATGAAATATTAGCTAATGATTCACATGACTGGGAAAAAAGTTCTAGGCAAATGCAACTGCTAGTCTTTAAAAGTCTTTTTAATAGCCACTTACTGCTATTGCCATTTTTTTTTTCAGAAGACCTGATCTGATTCTTATTCACTATGTTTTCCCTAAAAATAGATTAGCTGAGTTTAAGAAAAGCTCATCATTATTCAACACTTCTCTTTGGCTAGAACAATTCCAGTCCTATTCAGGCAAGTTCAAAAAGCACTTCCTCTGTAGGAATTTGAAACTTCGGCTTGGGTTTAAACTCAAAAACTAAATTGTCCTTGTATTTCTTCTGATTCGTATCACAAACAATTGTATAAAAATAAGCTAGACTACACAATGATCTGATTTCATCATTTATCAAGATGATAAAATCATCAGAACTAAATCAACTATACTTAAGTTCAATTTTTTAGGTAATGCAGATTAGTGCTGTTATAGTAGTAGAAATAATGCAATCAAGGATATTCACAAATGTATACATTGTTCACATTATCTTCACATGTAAAACTTAGTTCTTAGAAAATTCAGATACTAGAAACTAAAGAATGTATAAACAATAGATGGATTTATACTTTTACATCCTACTGTTTAGCCTATCAAAATTATACAGTACCATCTATAAAAACATTCTATGAATGACTATATTTTAGTCACTTAAAATTATTGGTAGTTGTTTTGAGTCTTTTTCTGACCTCTAACAAATCAGTCATCCATAGCTTTAGAAGTTGCAGGGTAGAAAAATCAATATTTGAAAGAGATCAATTCCTCCTTGGTATCCTATCTGGCCTCTCCTCCTGGCTGGGACTACGGATCACCAACCTTCTATCCCAACCCTAACCCAACATCTTGAAACAATTGTGATCTTTTCCTTCTTTCTTTTTTTTTTATGTTATATCACCACACATTACATCATTAGTTTTTAATGTAGTGTTCCATGATTCATTGTTTGCACATAACACCCAGTGCTCCATTCAGTACATGCCCTCTTTAATACCCATCACCAGGCTAACCCATCCCCCTACCCCCCTTCCCTCTAGAACCCTCAGAGTCCATAGTCTCTCATGGTCAATCTCATTTACAATTGCACCCAAAACCATAAGATACCTAGGAATAAATCTAACCAAAGGGGCAAAGAATCTATACTCAGAAAACTATAAAATACTCATAAAAGAAATTGAGGAAGAAACAGTTGTGATCTTAAGCAGAATAAGGCCTACTGTACCATTCTGAAATTTAGTATAAGATTATTGGTAATATTAATCCTTCAACTCAGAATTTTTTAGGCTTTCCTTCCTACACTCGAATTTTAGTACTTATTGTCCTGCATGGTTTCCTATGTTTCTATCCATTTGTCCCTTTAATTTGGTTGACTAGGGTGCTATAAGCTTGATTTGGATTCCATGCCTAGACACCGACTCTCTACTAGATACCCATCCTAGGTTCCTGTTTTGAGCTTCCTCTTAGAGGGAAGGATTAGATAATAAGGGAAGCAGACCAATTAGAGACTGGTCCATTTTTGGTAGACTCCCAAAGATATCCATTCCAGGTCCTTTGCCCAGACTTCTCTGATCAGGAAGGATTGACTAGAAGTGAAATCAGGAACTTTTTATCACTCTTGTTAGACTTCCAAGATCTATGACTTTGAATGTAAGCAAGTCACTTGGCTGATAAGTTCAAGTCTAAGCAGCTGTTTAGCAGGCACATCTCAACATATTTATATTATTCTCTCCCCGGCATCACATACAAAGCAAGTCTGATTGGGTACCATAGTTCTTGAGGCAGATTATATTTCCTAAAGATGGCTGTAACCGTAGCCCCCATTCCACATGCTCTTGTGAAATATGGCCTTGGTATTCTTCCATTAAGATATGGAATCTATTTCTCCACCCCTTAAATCTGATCAGGCCCAAAACTACTTTAACCAATAGAATACAGTAGAAGTGATACTATACCAGTTTCAGCATAGTCTTGAATTGACCTAGAAAAGTCCACTTTGTGTATCTTAGAGGTCAGTCACCATGTTGGAAATGTGAGCACCTTGTACTATCATGTAACAAAAAAAGCCCAAACCATGTGGAGAGCCTGAAAGATGAGACACAGTGTGGAAAGAGAGAAACCAATGAGTTCAAAAGCACTAGATATGCACAAGAAAAAAGCCATCTTGAACAGTCACACCCAGTGGAGATTTGAGATGACTCAGGTCCCAGCTGCTATCTGCATGCAACCACACTAAAGTCTAAGTGAAAAAGCTAACATTTGAGACCAGTCAACCACGAAATCACGGGAAACAGTAATAAATTGTTTTAAATCACTATTTGTGGGGTGGTTGTTACATAGATAATCAGAACTGCAGTATTCATGAATCTAAGGTTTTATAAAATCTTCATTGACAGCTTCTACAAGAGTTCATTGTATACATATGGATTAAAAGAAATGCAACTTCCCAAACAATCCTCTAAATATACTGCCAATAGGCAATATGTAAAGAGATAATCATCAAGAGTATTTAGAAAAATAACATAGAACAATAAATTTCAGTGGCTTTCAACCTTCCTCAGCTGAAATACATTACTATCATTTGCATCTGATTCACTTCTCTAATAAAAACTACATGTAGGGAAAGAAGCATACAGAATGAGGGTGAAGGGGTAGCAGCAAGAATTTTATCTTGAAAAGACCCCCAGACCATTTGTGATAATCTCCTCCATCTGTTAATCATTACTGAAATATTTAATAGAAATTAAAGCATATTCACATGCTTCCTTATCCATAGTGAATGATGCTTAGTGAGTTCAAAAAGGAACTAATCAGTGATACTGATTTATACAATTTCTTAATAAAGTGGTAATCATTTCTAACCAAACTGTATTGTGAGACTTTTTCTAGCTCCACATATCATGAAATATAATTCATGAAATTTTGATGATAATAATCCCAGTTCCATTACTTGCTAGAGATATAATCTTGGACAAGTTATTTTAATCTCTTTGTGCCTCAGTTCCATCATCTGCAAAAATAGGAATAATGGTACACACCTCTTAGAGTGGTAAGGAAGATTAAGAGGGTTAATAAAGTACTGTAACAGTTTCTGGAAGTAGTAGGCACCATGTAAGTGTTAGCATTTTCGGTTTTTCATCTCATTCATTGTATTAGGAGCACTTGATTGAATGGTTGTAACAAATCCTGATATCAAATGGTTTTCACTAGACAAATAGCCTAAATTCTCCTTATAGATTAGATAAATGGAAAGCATTTGTTAAATAGGATTCTAAGTAGTGATTACTCTTATTGCTCTTTTTCAGTTTTATAAAAGCAAGCAGGACAGTTTGATTCCAACTCATTGTGTAACTTTTAAGGGTGATACCCTAACCCAGAAATGTCAGAGTGAGTGACCTAATGAAGGAGTATGCTGCCTCATCCAAAATGAACACCAGGATCCCAGCTCACTTACTGAGGAGTTTCAGCTGGACTTCATTTCTTTCAAAAGGGAGTGTAAAGTTGTCCACTGAAATGTATTTTGTCCAGTCAAACTTGAGGCAGTAAAAAGCAGTCATAAAAGCTAAAGGCAATTAAGACTCAGATCCCATGTCCGTCATTCCAAAAAGCAAGCACCAGAAGACAGTTTGCTAGAGTTATGCCATTTTTTTTAGGAGAGCAAGATAGGAATGCTGTATACATAGTTTATGCTTCATGATTCAGTGCTTCTTGCTGCTAACTACTGAAGCTGAGAAGCTCAATATTCACAAAAAGAAAATACTAACAATGACAAACTTGCTAGTTCTTTATCCAACATCCATTCTCCCCTC
Organism: Phoca vitulina; assembly: GCF_004348235.1. Taxonomy (NCBI): domain Eukaryota; kingdom Metazoa; phylum Chordata; class Mammalia; order Carnivora; family Phocidae; genus Phoca; species Phoca vitulina. The sequence goes on from NW_022589710.1 coordinate 19,357,809, forward strand.
CTGCCTTAGTAACTGAATGCCAGTTTTAAAAACATCAAGTATGTTTTATCAACATTTTAATTTAAAATGTGTAAGGGTAGACTTATTTTCCTGTCTTTTGATGCAGTGCCAAAGTCCTTTCTTTGAATGTCTCTATTGATTGTAATCCCCCATTATCTTTCTTGCATAAATCATACTCTTAATTCACCTTCTAAAATTTCCAGCTTCAGTTTCTTTCAAGAGGAAAGAAGACATTTGGGAGGCAATGAATATATACCCTTTGACAGTTTAGCAATTTTTTTCTAGGCTTTTAGAATTGTGTCCCTATATCTAATTTGACAATATTTTTTTAAATAAAATTTGCCTTCATGGTGCATTTCTGAAGTGTGAACTTTATTTTCATAAAAACAAAAACTTTCTTTTTCCCCACTTAAATATTTATTATGAGTTTAGGTAATATTTAGTTAAATGATATAATTATATCGACATGTCAGGAATATACAAGTTTGAGAGCAAATAAAACCTAATCTTATCAAGAAAAAAAGTTTTAATTAGAGGGACCAAAGATGAACAGCCATATTTTATACAAGCCCCATAACTAGGTAATCTATGGTGATTCAGCACATCTATTCATCGTTAGACTATTTGAGCAAGATAATGGAGAATTTAGTTTTACCCAGCAAGTGATTAAGTGCAGGTTGGATATGAGAGATTTTACCATACGAAATATTTGCTTTCTCTTCTTAATCATAGATTTTTTTTAATTATGAATTTCTCAAGCAGCCTGTCTTATCTCTTTGATGTTGGTGTTTAAAGGGAAAAAAATATATCCCTGAGACAAAATCTCATGCTTTATTTCAAAGAGGATATTCAGCCATTAGTACTCTGATGGGTTGAATTGAATTCCCTAAAATCTCATATGTTGAAGTTCTAACCTAGTACCCCAGAATATGACCTTATTTAGAAATGGGGTCACTGCAGATGTAATTAGTTAAGATGAGGCCAGACTGATGTAGGGTGGTCCCCTAATCCAATATGAATGGTGTCCTTATAAAAAAGGGGGAAATATGAAGACAGAAACACACACAGGAAGAACACCATGTGAACATGAGACAGAGATGGAGATGTTTCATCTCCAAGACAAAGAATGACAAAAATTGCCAGAAAACCACTGGAGGTTAGGAGAGAGACATGGGACAGATTCTCCCATATAGCCCTCAGAAACCAATCATGTCAACTCCTTGATCTCAGACTTCTAGCCTCCCGACCTGTGAGACAACAAAATTCCATTGTTCAAGCCACCTGCTTTGTGGTACTTTGTTATGGCAGCCCAAGGAAACTAACAGTTGCTCTTTGGACCAGTTTATCCTTAGGTTAGAGTCATCATAAGCTGAAATCTGATTCCATCTGATTTCCATTTATTTGTCCTTTTCCATCTTCTCTTTATATGTCACATCTTCTCTTTAACAGGCAAATCATTCTCTTATTTCTTCATATGATATCCTTTCAAGTTCTTTCACTACCTTGGTCTCTCTTCTCCTAACGTATTCCTAAATATAGTCTGGTGCCTAAAACTGAAAATGGCATATGGTCTGGCTAATGCAAAGGAGAGCAAAGAATGAATCACCCTTGTTTTAGACACGATTCTTCCAAACAGCACAGCCCAAGGTGGCAATTTTGGCAACCATATTAAATTGTTTACCCACATTAAATGAAAATCTTAGTTTCCACACATACTTCTCCTAAGGCATGTCTCCTGTATTTTGTCCTCATTGCCACTGATTTCTTTTTTTTGAGGGGGGGTGTCCATGAATAAAACTTTAATGTTTATTCCTGCGAACCCTTATCTGTTGCTCTGCCACATCATTCTAGCATACTGAGTTTGACTTGGAACCTAATTCAATCAAGTCACTAGCAAAATTGTTGAAATGTACAGGGCAAGGATAGATTCCCTAAGTCACATTACCAGAAACTTTCTCCAAGCCAGCATTTATCTGTTAAGTAGCAAGCTGGGAGATACCTTCCTTATCAGTTACCAAGAAACATAGCTGTACTAACACCAAGCCCATATCTCTTCACAAGTTTCAAGAAACTTCCAATTACATTAATAAAATCCAGATAAGCTTTATAGCTACCCTTCCTCTGATCTACCAGCCTAGCAATTCTGTCAAAAAAAGGAAATGGGAGCTAGTTTGGCATCACTGGTTCTTGGAGAAACCAGACTGACTTTTAGTGATCCCTGTTAAGGAATGTAACACACTTCTTCATTTCTTGAGAAATTGACTTCCAAATTTAGCTAAAATCATATCAAAATTCATTATGTGGTTTTCTCTTCATAAATCTAAATGAGCTGCAAAGTTTAGCATAGTTAATATAATCATGATAAAATTAAATCTTAGTTCATTTTAGAAAGTCAACCTGAAATTGCCTAAATGATGAATAAAGAATGTTTTTCAATGAAAAATACATTTCTAGCTTGCAGGACCGCAGTTGTTTCAATCATGTAAAAAGAAGCTAACAAACATGCTTTTGAAAAAAATGTGATTTATCTTAGAATTGAATTAGTGACTTAGAATTTCAGTGCTGTGTTCTTCATAGCTATATAGAGCATTTTATCCTGGTCTTACCTCCAATTCTTCATTTACACTTTTTCCTTAGATAGTTACTTGGCTCAGTCCCTCAGCTCCCTTCTAGGATTTTGTTTAAGAGACCCCCTACCCCTTCTCTTAAAAAAGCACATTTCATCACTTTCTATCCCCTTCCTTTGTTTTCTTTATAACACTTATCACTTGGCATTTTTTATATTTGCTTGTTTATTTATATATGCTCTGTCTCTTTCACTAGAATACAAACTACACAACACTAAGAACTATATCCCCTTTTTTCACATCTATATGCCCAAGTTTTAGAACAGTGCCTGGCACATAGCAAGTTCTCAACAAATATTTATTGAATGATGAATAAACAAATGCACAGACATCCCAGTAATACTGTTGAATAAACACATCACAACTAGAACAGAAAGAGAAAAAGGTGGGAAAGAGGACATAATCAAAAATACCAAATCACAATTGAAATAAAACTCTTCAAAACATGTTACAAAATTAATTAAATGTAAAATTTTTCAGTTAAAATTATAGCCACTATTTCAGACGCATACTTACTCTTTAAGAGACATATTCTGTAAGTATAAAATGATATAATTATCCAACAATGTTATCACATGAATTGTTTACAAAATGAAGCCAAAATATCACCATGTTTGTAATTAATGTTTATTTTCTCATTTATTATATAAATTCCTTCTTTATTCAAATTCTAGAATAAGATCTGATTCAGGAAGAAACTGAGTCTCAACTGCCTGCTCTCTTTATCTTCCATTTTATCTCAAATCTGCCATCTTTACCATGTTGGAATTCACTCCCATCTATATATGTTTATTGCCTATGCTATGAGTCACTATCTTTTACAATCAGAAAAAGTATTTAAGTGAGTAGTTATTTAAATAAGTGCCTGGTTTGGGTTTGACTTGAGTCTCCAATTTTTTTCTTGGCTGATATTATTAGCATTGCATTTAATATTCATTAAAATACATAATGTCTTGGGGCGCTTGGGCGGCTCAGTCGTTAAGCGTCTGCTTTCGGCTCAGGTCATGATCCCAGGGTCCTGGGATGGAGCCTGCATCGGGCTCCCTGCTCTGCGGGAGGCCTGCTTCTCCCTCTCCCACTCCCCTTGCTTGTGTTCCCTCTCTCGCTGTGTCTCTCTCTGTCAAATAAATAAATAAAATCTTTAAAAAATAAAATAAAATAAAATAAAAATACATAATGTCTTGAACAATAGATAATAACTATCACTTTCCTATTGACAATGCCTGAAAGTCCCAAGGTTCATTTAAAAGAGAAGAAAATGTGGTACTACTAAGGATTTACATACACAAAACTAAAAAATTTACTCTCCTCAATGAAATGTAGGAAGGAGAGTGCATAGAATTTACTTTAACACAGTGTTGAAACGAACCAACCAGCCAAACTAATGAGTAAATAAGCAGCTGATGGATATATGTAATATTTATTAATCAAATTATTCTAGTGTCAAGTAAACAACTAATACCTTATAATATAAATATACCTTACATTCAACAAAATACTCCCACATAGTTTCAGTTCCAATATAAATTAACTACATCAGTAGATGCCATTTTTAGAATGCAAATTTCTCCAGGATGTTCCAGCCTTAGCATTAGTGAAACAGTTTTTACAACATTGATCCTTTAAAATCGGCTAAGACAGCAGAGTACTCTCATTCTTTGTCATTTGCACTTCATGGAGAAGGGAGATGACAGGAACCGTATGTAATGTGGAAGAGATATGAGGTCCAGGGAATGCAATGCGAGGGCAATCAACTGCTGCAATGAGATCAAAATCTATCATGGCCCCATTTCTAATGCCTTATCTGCCCATCTTGACTGGGAACTTCAAAACGATACTGACTGATCTTTGCATTTTAGATCATTCTATAGAAGGTCTAAAGGACTCTTGTTGTTCATGAACTCTATATCAAAAGTTACTGTGATAGAATGATACTGAATAGTGATTAATTGGATTGGAATTGAAGAACATGAAAGGATATGAATATAAAATTACCTTCATCATCAGATTCCTTATAAACCAGGTCATAACTCTTTGAAACACAGTACAGAATGAAGCTCACATTTTCTATGCTGCAGTAAGGAGTAAACATGTGGGAGAGTTTACAGCTATTTATTTTCTTCTGAGCATCACCTTGATTGATGTTAGTGTATTAACCCAGGTAAGCAAGTTTTAAAGCAAGAAAAAAAATAATGGTTTTGCTATTGGCTATTTTACTCAACCAGAGCAGAAAAGAGAGGGAAAAATTAATAGTAATGAACAGTGCTGAGAAGAAAACATATTTTCCCATCTATAAAGCCTGTTTCAAGGTTTTCTTATTTTAAAATAGCATTATTGATCAGGCTGTGTTAACTTTGCCTTTTGGCAACTTATTTAAAGGAAAACATTTCAGTTGCTGTGATCTAAAGTAATGTTTAACACTGTAGTTTACATTTAACATACTGTAGTCATTTTTAAAGTGACTTTATTTGTCATGTTGAGATATTGTTTTTGTTTTGTTTTGTTTTTTAAAGATTTATTTATTTATTTTTAGAGAGAGAGAACACATGTTCAGGCGAGTGTGCATGCCAAGCGGGGGGAGGGGCAGCGGAGGGGGGAAAGAGAGAATCTCAAGCCAACTCCCACTGAGCACAGAGCCTGACAGAGGCTGGATCTCACCACCCTGAGAGATCATGACTTGAGCTGAAATCAGGAGCCAGAGGCCTAACCAACTGAGCCACCAAGGTGCCCTGAGATATTGTTTTCCTTTTTCTTTTCATTTTGAACTGGTCAATTCTAAAAACCAATTCTGGGGTGCCTGGGTGGCTCAGTCATTAAGCGTCTGCCTTTGGCTCAGGTCATGGTCCTAGGGTCCTGGGATCGAGCCCCGCATCAGGCTCCCTGCTCCACGGGAAGCCTGCTTCTTCCTCCCCCACTCCCCCTGCTTGTGTTCCCTCTCTCACTGTGTCTCTCTCTCTGTCAAGTAAATAAATAAAATCTTTAAAAAAAATAAAAATAAAAATCAATTCTAAACAGACCATTGTTTTTTGAGAGTCTGCTTAATAATTAACATAAGAAGAATTAAATAATAAACACAAAAGTGAGATGAGGAAACAAACATTAGAGAAGGTTGGGCTGCATCCCTCATGAAATTTAACATATGGATATACTATAATAGATATAAAATATATAAATTTCAATTGATATGACTGCCTATTTTACTGGTCTTTAAGATTCTAAAATGCTCTAGAGGAAATTTAATCCAAATGTTATTACAAAGTAAAAAATAATAAAAAAAGAATTAGTAAAAGATTTGTCAAAGATGATAGTACAATCTCTTGTTTCTATTCTTAGAAGGAGGAAAGGTTTATAATTCATTTTAATTTTACTTTGCTTGCTACCAGTATATTTCCCATTTGTTCAGAAATTATATGGATTCTATGGATGTGCTCATGAATGAGACTTTTCTTGATGGAAAGTGAAGTCATCATATTAGAAGGTTCCCCATGAGGGAATCAGTTATCTCTTTGCTTCCAGGTAGCATCATTTTTTTTAGATTTCCTTAAAAGTTAGGCTCAAATGTTTCCAGAAATAGATATTTCACCTTAGCAACAAGCTCCCTTGCAATCAGTACTGCACAGGGAAAGAACACAGACTGTATGGTCAAAGAGATCTGAGTGACTGGAAGGAAAAAATATTCCAAGAGGAAAGAAAAGTGAACAGAGAGGTAGGTGGTTAAGAATTTAAAGTAGAGAGATGGAAGAAGACAAAGAGAAAGCACATGGAAAAAGACATGCATGTATTGTTATGAAAACCAAGATAATTTAATTTTAATATTTTTATATCCCATCCTTTTCCTGAATGCTTTAATAGAACAAGAATATTTAGTACTATCAAACACTTTATTTCTTTTTTAGAAAAAATAAAACCTACTGAGATCATTACTGACATTTCAAATAAGACTAGACTTACATTCCATTCATAGCTAATTTTTTTTTTGCCCAATATCATCATAAGGTGCACCTTTTATAAAATATCTACATTGTTTTGAAACTCATGCACATGGGTAAAAAGTAGTTTACCATGTGATGTTCTTGGAGAAGAGTGAGCCAAAGCTTAATACATTATTAAAGTGATATTCTCAACTAAATTAGTTGCCACAAGGTAACTTTTCAACCTCACTGAGACATTAGAAATTATCCACAAATCCAGTAATATAAGAATCATCCAGAAAATTTTAACTGTATTCTGAAAATAATCTCTTTCAGAAATATGACAAGAAAACTGTATTCTGTAAGTAAGACAAATTCTATAGCATATTTTACCCACACTGGGTTTATTTTTACTTTTATAGTAGAGAGGAAATGAAAAATCCTTTTGCTTAAAATATCACCTGCAGTCATTCAACCTTGCAAAACCCTTTGCTGGATGGGATGTATTTATTCAGCTTTCCAGTGTAGTGCATCAAGTTAGGATTAAGAGTTCTACAGAAACTTCAATGACATAAAAAAAAAAAAAGCATGTTTCCTCATCCTTGTAGCAATCACACAGTGACATGTAGTGGTGTTTGCATGACCTTGAGAATCTAATTTCTAAAACTGGTGAAGCACTGGCTTTGTGTCCAGTGTACTTAGGTCATAATAACAGGTGGTTCTCACCCTTCAACAACTCTGATCCCATTCCATTTCAGTTGTTCATCATGGATGTGGAATATGGCAAAGACTGTGAGAGAGCACACATGTGCCTAGAGGCCATCTGCAATACCCATCTTTACAAGAAGACTAGAAACCTCGTAGAAAATAATCGTTTTTAAACTTGCTTCTTGAAGGCAGAGTAGGGCAGCAAACGATGCATATAAACCCTCCTTTCTCTCTGTTGCAGCATGTCAAATAAGTGAGGGACTGACAAGTGCCTGTCAGCACCAATCAACAACCTGAGAAAGAGACGTTGCTCTTGACAACTGGAAACTTCAGGGTCCTGAGTTGCAGGAGCTCTTTTAAAGGGTTCCAGCTGTCATCTTTTTCACATCAGTGAAGCATATTAATCTGTTCCATATTGTTTGACAAATCTGTGGTAATTATCTTCTCATCTCCACGATGTTTTCATAGGAATCATTTATGAAGTGGCAGTGTTTAGTAGGAAACAATAGCTAAACTCTCTATGGAAAAAAGGGTATATCTAGCACAAGAAAACTCACATCCTCTCAGTGGTTTTAGTTTTAGTGGAATTTAGATAACCACCAAACATGTAATTCACATGGAATTTTACTGTCTTACGCAGTAGAAAACCTGAACCACCATACCTGCCAGTCCTACAGACTCATTTAGGTTATTATTACTTAACAATAGGAGGCATTTAAAAAAATCTACTATCACAGTGTCATAAAGGAAAGAACATATGAACACCCAAAAGTAGGAAGTACAGAACCTCAAAATGTAACAAAGGATTTTAAATGAAATAACTTCAGCTTCATGAAAAGCTCCCTGCATTACCATCATATCACATTCCCCCTACATCCTAGGCTGATGAAAGAAATCATTTATCCTCCTCCATAGAAAAGAGTTTGGAAAATACCAATTTAAGTGATACTTTAAAAAGCCAAAGGCCTTTTAATAGTTGATGAAAATTAAGGTTTATAATTTCTGTAGCATGCAGTTATATCCTTGAAAGAATGACTTACCTGCCGCTGCCAAAATCAGTGACAGATTTTGACACAAGCTGTGAAAGAGGCATCTGTGTGACTAATGGCCTGGCGCACACATTCACTTGGTGGCTGAGTGCCAGTATTTTCTCTGGATGGTTAGCTTCCGACTCAGATGTTTCCACTTAAACAATTCCTGAATGGGACTCTGAAAGCAACGTAATTCTTATGGATTCTATCTGCTTATCTCTGCTTTCCTCCCCACCCCACCCCATTGCGAGAGACTTCTCTTTCCAATTCTCCAGAAAGGCTTTTTCCCTCAGTGGAGGACCAGAAGAAATAAAAAGTAGGTCACTGGAGGCAGAATGTTTGAGTGCCAGACAATGATACATCATCGAGACATAATAATATGACCTGGATTTCTATGAAATGTTATTCATGCATAGATTTACCTGTAGACCAAAGCATTCTGCCCTATAAGTGAAGTGAGTCCCTCTTCTTCATCCAGGACTTCATACTGCACCTCCAGACTCCACCAATCAGGTCTTCTCTGAAGACTTTTTTTTTACCCTTCCCCATCTTACCCAGAACAAAAGGTAAATTAGATGACGTCAAATAAGGTGGAATCAGACATGAAATTTGGCCTCAAAATATATGTTAGGAACTCCTGCATGCTTTCCAGAAATGGGTTACAACTTGAGCTTTATACTTGCTAGCAAATTATTCAAAGGCAGAAGCACAACCATTTATGATTCAGTATTTATGTGCTTACAGGCAAACCAGTTGCAAAGTAGAACATTTCCATGTTTCAGAACATCACTGACATAAGAGAGGAATTTCTCCTGTGGGCCCTCATAAAGAGAAAACTGTATAATGCAGTGAAGAATCATTAACAATAGCCTCATAGTAAACACAGGGGGTTTCAAAGATCTGTTCCTTCTATCATCATTCAGAAGAAGCTTACGGCAAAATTCCACACCACAATTTGGTAAAAGCATTCCCATGGGGACCAGACAGTGTTCCAGAATTTCTGCTTGTCTGGCTTAGATGGAGTAGATTTAAGAGTAACCAGGTGAATGAACAAACTACATGTCCTTCAGACAATCTTTAATAAATATTGTTTCTCCCAGCTGAGCTTCTGATAAGTGTTGAATGGCAGTGAGTTGAAGATTATATTCCCTGACAAGTACCTGGAGTGCAGCTATTCTGTTTTTCTAGTTAAATGCAAAACCATATGTTTTAAGAGCTCCTCAGCCCAAAGGCCAGATTGACATTTTCTTATGAAAGTTGATGAGTCTGACAAGAACAAATGCTTGAAAAGAAAGCCACTCCATCTGCACATAGAGATAAACAAAGGAGTGACCACTGGTAGGGCCAAGATTCTTTCCAAAAAGTAGTTACTCCCCTGCTCAGAAATAAAAAGATGATCAGAGTGCCAAAGGTCAGTGCCGCGTGATAAGAACATAACAATTTTAGGCTATGTTAATTTTAACCTTTTAACAAAATGCCATGCCCACTTGTAGGAACCAAATTTTGTTCCACCCTGTTACCACCACCTGCCTCCAAGGATATTTCATTTCAATCTATCCCAAAAGAAGGAGAGTGCTCCTCAAAACCAAAGATATTTTTTTGCTCATTTTGCTAATGGGTGGGTATTCATTGTGGTGAGGAAATTAAGACCAGAAAAATGGTTGACTTTTTGTCTTATACACGCTTGCCTGTAAAAGAACGGAAAACACAAATAGGGTTGGATGTTACCCTTCTGGGAGGAATTCCAGCCATTCCTCTCTCCTTTCCTCCCTTCTAACTTTTCCTCCCATACATGGTAAGATGGTCTGAGAGAGTGCTCGTCAGAACCTTTGCCTCCATAAATATTTTGAGATAGGCAGGTTACACTGGCTCTTCTTTCACTTTAAGGAGAAAGTTTTTTGCTCTCACCAGAATGGACAAAAGGAGCTAACCACTGGTTCAACCTAAATCACCAAAGTTCCATCTAGGAATTTGGAACAAAAACCTTTTCTGTAGACTGGCCCTCTACATATTAATTGCCCACTGGGCCTTTAAGGGACCTTGATCTAAGGCAATCTATATAGATATATATGGAAAAACATAATCATAATATTGCGACAGTGGTCAATAGTAAAACAACAATGCCCTTAATTTGTTGTTCCTTGGGAAAATGCAAGTTTGAAAATTAATGTATCAAGAAAGATGTTAGCAAATATTTTAAATGGGTCATTTGAGGGGAATATAGTTACCATTCATAAAAATGGAGGGGCAGAAAAGAGACTAAATTGAGGGGAATATAGTTATCATTCATAAAAATAGAGGGGCAGAAAAGAGACTAAATCCCATCAGATGGGCAAGGCTCAGAAAGTTGATAAAGTTACTTTAATTGGCAAGACCATTAGGGCCCAGGATAACTTGGGCAGAAAAACCTACACTCCACTGTAGATTGTATTTAGTTTGATTTTTAAATTATTTATACAATATGAAGAAGTATTATCAAGATCCAACCAGAAAGGAATTTGAAGTCTATAAATTTGGGCGCAGTTTAACTGGTTGGAAAAGTGGTGAGGAAGAAGTTCTTCATTTTTTACAAATAAATTTTAGAATCACCAGTAAACTTATAAATTTGAAAGTCATGTTCTAGAATTTGTCTTCAATACCATTTCTAACAGTTAAACTCAGGTCTTGGCATATAAATTTATTATATGCAAGTATTATAAGAAGAATTTATAATTAAGGAGAGAGAGGAACAGATGTATATACATACAGAACCTAATATTTCTGGAAAGATATACAAGAAAATGGTGCTAATAAAGAAAACCATGAGACTTCAGGCTAATGATGTTTATATTTTTAAGTGATATTCAGTGTTAACATATGTATCTATTATATCTAATTATTTTCAAGATTTTACAGTGGGATTTAAATTTGAGTTTAAAAATACTTTTGATTCCTTTTTTTAATTTTAATTTCACATATCACCACACTTATCAACCCAGGGTTTAGTGGGGGTGTTATGCATTGTTGTTATTGTTTGTGTTTATTTTATTTTGATATATATGCTTTATCAACTTAGAGATTAGGAAGCCATATTCCAAATATCCTAAGGCAGAGGATGGAAAGAATTTGCTTATCCTTAGTGACAATCTGTCATTAAAGACAGAAATAAAAATCTTCATTTCTCAATACCCAAAGCAGTTTTACAAAGTTCATCCTGGCCTCCAACTTTCCAGGGCTGCAGGACCACTACCTAAAATCTTCAGTACAAATTTTCTTTGGGAGCCATGGAGTATATTCAGTTTGGTGGAACATGCTAATTGAAACATGTAGGAGAGATCTTGCCTCATAGACAGGAATATTACAGATCAGGGGCTGGGCTAGAGGAACAATGACATCAACCCCTAGTTAAAAGGGTATCTGAGGGCATGCTCTATGGGACAGAAAAAGGAAAGGACTTATATATAGATTACACCATCACAGTTGAAGATTTTTCACAAAGTGAATTCACACAAGGCACTATGGTATGGGATGGTCGTCTTCTACGTTTTAAGAAAAGCCTCCAAATTTACATAAATTTTTAAATAAATGTGTATGTGTACATATCTATATACACGTGTGTATATGAACATATAAATAACATATATATTAGCAACATATTTTGTCAGCTTTTGATTTGGTCATCATAATTGTATCAAATGTTCATTCTATCCTTCTTTTTTGCTTGCTATAGGAATATGGCACTTACCTTCTCTTCATATCATTTTCTAAGTTACTAGAAAATTTGATCCATGGGTAAAAATTTAAAATAACAGAGACATAGCTGCAAATGTTCAGCTCACAAGCACTAGAATAATTTGCAATCACTTCATCAGTGATAGTTACAGTCAGTTACCTCATGATAAAGTTGGGCTTTTTCATGGTAAGCTAGGCTGTGGAGCATGCACAACACCTGAATCTCTGTTTTCAACACACTCATTTATTTACCATTCAAGAAACAATTTGGAATGCAAGTAAGAGTGAGTTTACAAGAATAACATTACACCAACTTATTTGAAGACTTCAGAACTAACTTCAGATCAGAACTGCACGAAGTATCCCTCCCTGGAAAGACTACTGTGCACCATTCCTTTCCTGGCTCTTGGCATGCTGTTGAAACAAATTACTAAATTTTAGAGAACTTATAAAAGGAATTTTAAGCATCGACCATGTATCTTTAACTTTTTATTTGAAGGAGTTGATTGACCAAAAGAAAAAGTATGTAGGAATAAGCTCTATTACAGAATACATTGCTTATATACAATGAAGGAGGAAGAAGTACAGCTGTGTTCCAAATGAAGGTTACTTGATTGGTAGAACACAGTGACTTATTGTCTTGGGAGCATCTCCACTTAATTGAAACACAAGGAGAAAATTCCATTACAGTGTGTACCCACTGCCAACTGAAAGGCTCAACATTCAGTGCTCCACCACCACCACCACAGAAGAAGGAATCTTGTTTAATGCAGGAGTCTTCTTGCCCATTATTCATTCAGTTATTCATAGTATCTATTACAAAGCATTCATAAAAATTAGAGTAGGTTCACTACAAAATGCATGTCATGGGGAACTTCCTTCCTCCTGTCAAAAAACCCCACAAAACTCAATATGCAATGGATGAAATCAAATTTGGTTAAATTTTACCCACATATTATAAATATAAGTGGCTAACACAGTATTAATCAGAATATTTTAATTTTTTTACTCAAGACTTATGTCATGTATAAGAATGTGGTATGAGGAAATTTCTCTCACACCAGAACTAAAGATAATCTAAAATTATATGTCAGTTAAATATCAGTACATAATCAGCCAGGTCAGATTTTTATAAATCCATAAAGGATCATAGTGTTGGAAGAATTCATCTGCGTTCATCAACTTTGCTTTTCCTGATGCTCTCCAGGAAGAATTTTCCCTTCTTTAAAAAACATGTTGGAAAAAAAATCTAAACACAGAGTAGTTACAGAGAGTAATCAACATAGACTGGTAATAGGGATTAACCCTGATGACAGAGTAGTATGGTTGGAGGTAGGGAGTTCATGTAAAGAAAGTTGCCTCCAAAGAGGACTCCTGATTGATCACTACCACTTGGACCTTTTTTAATTATATGTATTCTTGTATCATTTGTATAATTGAAAGTAAATAAAATAAATACGTATATATTAAATAAACATATAGAGGTAAACAGGAAGGAGAGAAAGAAGGAAGAAAAAAGTAGGAAAATTGTGAACATACACATCAGGCTGAAAACGCAAGATGAAAAAATTGGGCAGAATTCTAAACTAGAATTAAGTGCTGATGTTACACCAAATTTTGATGAAAACTATGACACCATTATATGTCTGTCCATCTGAATAAATAAAATATGAAAGACAGTCTTGTCTAATTATGGTCACTTTTCTCAAATAACCTCTCTGGACAGGTGTTCAGCTTCCTTTATTTTCTCTTCCAAGTTCCTTAACTGCCTCCCTGCTTTAATATCTCTCCTAATCAAGGGATCGTTTTTAAATCTCACTCTTCATTATCCCTAATGAGTAATCACTCTACAGCCATCTGGACCACCCTTTACTCTTTATTTTGCATTTACTTACAGTTTATGTGTCTCTCCAGCATTAATGACTATAAAGGAACAGACCCTTAGGACAAAGTGCCTGGTATGACCAGTGCAGGGGGATGAGGAACTAGTTTCTAAAAATCGGTTTGGTTTTAAAGGTCTTTTTAATGTGAATAACCTTGTCTCTCCCAGAATGCTTATGAAAGGCTTTATAGCTGCCTTTTAACTAAGAATTAAATTCAATATACCTTTTGGAGTTAGGACAAGTACCCTCTGGTTTAAAAACCAAATCATCTTCTTCTTTGTTTACATATATAATATCCTGCTTCTAAATCTTATTTCTGAACTCTTAATTAGCCAGATCCAGAGGTATTAACTTTAAAGGACAATTCCTTGCTCATTTAGAAAACATTCTGAAGGTTATTTTAACTGACCAAGAATTGTATCCATAATGAAATAAGTACAATTTTTTTCTTATTTTTTCCCCTCAGGGATAGATTAAAATGCTCTATAGATTTATAGAATATTCACAAATATAACATCCTCTGCTGAAATCATCCAGCTCCATACAATTTGAATGAAACATTCTAGTAATAAAACATTTAACATTTACTAAGTATTTAATATATGCCAGGCACTGAGCCATGGGGCAGTAGGGCAGGGATTCCACAAAGCCAATTAAAACTACAAGGAAAAAAAAAAAAACCTACAAGAACATTTCCAGATGGATTTTAGGTAAAGTCAGCAAGGGGAATGAGCCTTCTAAAACTTGCTAGATTAGAAGAGACTATGAATGTTAGGATTTGCCTTGCCATTTGTCTGCAGCAGCCTGCTAGCTGACACAAATATTCCATTAACCAGTTTCCTCTTTCACCTCCTTTATAATCATTTCTCTTTAACATAGGTTACATTGAGCTTCTAAAAGATTCCAGGAAGAAGCAAATCAGTATCTACTTCTAGATGCTTCTCCCCTAATTATTAATTTTAATATATTTTATACCTTTTGAAAACTTTCATTAAATCATTTTAGAACAAAAGAAGCAAATAAATGAACTAAATATCATTGATTTGCAATCTCTTGACACAATGTATATTATCTAAGTCTTGCATTTCTTTCTTTGTAGTGGATATACCTAAAAGTTTTGGGTGCTCCTTTTTCAAGAGAATTGATAAATTAAAACAGAATTAGTAGTGTAAGAGTAAAAAAAAAAAAAAAATCAAATTAGGCAGAGTTTACTAGTGAATCAAGATACAGAGACCTGAAAACAAATCTTCAGTTTTCAACTCCTTCCCAGCCATTGGAAATCTTTTAGAAAAGATTCATGTTTGGTTACAACTGTAGTATGGCAGCTTAAATTTTTCCTCTTCCTAGATGTTGTAAATCTACATAGGGTCCATCTTTCAGAGAACATCTCCATGAAATTGAATGGACATTAAGTTTCAAATATGATAACATGAATCTCTACTTTTCTATTGACATAGCTTTCTAACAAATGGAATATTCCACAGTGGAAAAAAGAAAACTATTTTTCAAGTCTGTTACAGACAAAACTATCAATGTCAGTTATGGTCCAGAAAATCCAATTTAGGATTTGTCTGAGAGGAACATACCTCCTCCTCCTCAGAAAAGGCAGACCCCATGGTATAATTCATGATGCATGACAACGGCTGAAGCAGGAATGCATAGAATAATGCACTCCTATGCATGTTGCCACACATTGCAGGAAAATCTTTTTTTTTTTTAAAGATTTTATTTATTCATTTGAGACACAGAGATACAGAGAGAGAGAGAGAGCATGAGCAGTGAGAGAGGCAGAGGGAGAGGGAGAAGCAGGCTCCCCACTGAGCCAGGAGCCCGATGTGGGGCTCGATCCCAGGACCCTGGGATCATGACCTGAGCCGAAGGCAGACGCTTAACCATCTGAGCTACCCAGGAGCCCCTGCAGGAAAATCTCTTAATAGAAAGGGGCCACAAGGTTATCTAGAGACTATTAGGCATGACTATTTTTAGCTAAGCAACTCTTCATCTGCCCACACTAGGAAATTACAGGCTTGATGTTAATTATAGCTATGGAAGTATTACCTGAAAAATTAATTTTTATGTTGTGCAAACAGGTAGATAAACCAGGGAGAAAATGCCACTGATACAGACAAGTAGTTTCTCTAGAGTCCAATGAGCCTATCTGTGTCTTTTCCTGAGATTTTTCCTTTGGTTACATTTCAGCTGCAACATCCACTAGTGGCAAATGTTCTTATTTCAAAAAGGAACACCAGGGAAGAACAAAATAAAGTATTTTTTCCTTGTGACTGTCCTTATTAGTATGTATGCTCAAATGCATCAAACTAATGAGGCAATGTCATTATATGGAACAGCTGTCTTGAGTATTCAGGAAGTTTCAGTACATTGGAAGGATAAAACAAAACAAAAAAAAAGCTATTAGTTAAACACAAGTAGTCATAAAGTAATAATGAAGACAGTCAAGCAATATGCTGACTTCACTAATAACTACTGCATGTGGTGTAAAGGGTGGGATTTTAACATATTCGTTTCCCCAAGCATAAATTACTAAAAGCTACATTTAAACAAAGCACACAGTATAAAAACTTTTTACATTACAAAGTGTGATCCCAGCACATTTAAATTCTCCATTTTTATTTAGAAACAGGACAAAAAGTACATTAACTTCTAATATCATCAATATGATGCTCAACTCATTCGTTTAATCTTAAGGTTAAAATAAATGATATCACCATATTGCACATTTAAATGAAAAGCAAATGAAAAATAATAAAATTTGGAGAAAACATAGACAAAATCCTTAATCTTTATCCTCAGAATGAGAGTAGAAAAATTAAACTCATAGTTAAATCATGCCATGAGCATTCTAAAATTAAGCAAGAAATGACAATTGTATAATTAGAAATAGAAAACAGGAAATATTTAATCCTTCTTGGCATTGTTGCTTAATGTATTCCATTATTAGCTGAATTTTTCCCATCATAATAAGCCCACAATCCCTTCTGGTCCCTGTAAACACAGCCTATCCATTGTAACATTAGATACAGCTCAATAAAACCCCAATACCAAAACTCTCCAGACCTACCAAAGAGGGAGGAAATAAGGATTTCTTTTCATTCCACAGACTTAAAATTTTGTAGAATTTTGCTCACAATCACAGAACATGCTGGAAGCCACTTTCAATTGACTTTTCCCTGAAAATGACAGAGTAAGTTGAGGGGTATTTCTCCAGAAACTGTATCTGTAGCTACCGCATGAATATATAAGGAACAAAATAATCCATTTCCCCCCTCCCTGTGCAATAGAATGCAATGCCTCAGATCCTCTAAACTCTGTGCTAATCTTCAGCTTTGTCAGGATGCCTCTTGTTTTTTCTTAATAGTTAAGCATGGATAGGTCTAAATAAAACAGTGAAATTGGTAGTTTATTTATAGTGTCTCCTCCCAAATTCCTCCTTCATGCTTTTCTCCTCTACTACTACCCTAGCCTCCTCCAAATCTCCTGTGTCCCAATATTCTTCCCTGAATATAAGAGTCTCCTTGGCCCAGCTTTTATATCTCATTTTGTTAATTCATTCGGTATTTATTGAGCACCAACTATGTACCAGACACTAGATATTGCACTAAGTATACCTTTCCCTTCCTTTCTTTCACACATTCATGAAAATAGTCATCTGTTCTGTGTTCTATTCTCGCAGCATCCTGTTCCTATTATTTTGATAAGTTGTCCATTTTAAGATATTAATGAGTGGAAACTGTAATGTACTACCTTTCAAGTTACATACAGTACTTAATATTGATGTGCTGAATTTTAAGTGGCCAAGTAATTAAGTTGAAATCTTCTTTCTTAGAATTTTTGGGTCACAGGGTGTTTCTTACAATACAGGTCCAAACAGAAGACTTAACTACAGTGTAACAGGTCAATATAAGAGACACTAGGCCTAAAATTGACTGTCCTGCAGAAGTAAGGTAAATACTTTGAGGACTGACATCTGCAGGGAAAAGCAGAAGGGAGAAAAGTCATTCCAGAAGGTCTAAGGAGAGTACATTAACTTTCAACTGTTTCTTCTTGCCTGCATTTCTGTAAGTAGCCTCCTTATTGAGGTGACTGTGTCCAGTGCTGCCCCGCCTTAATGACAGTGTCATCTGGAGTGACTCTTCTGAAATATGGTATTTGTTAATTACTGCTACATAACTATTAGTCCAAAACCAAATGATTTCAATCTTATTACCTCCCCATTTCTGTAGGTCATGAATCTGGGTGTGGCTTAACTTGGTCTTTTGGCTCGGAGTCTCCCACAAGACTACAGTCAAGGGCTGCAGAAAACCCAAGGCTCAGCTGAGGAGGATTCTGCTGGCAAGCTCATCCATGTGCTTGTTGAGGACTCAGTACCTCTTAGACTACCAGACTAAGGGTTCCATCTCTGTTTTCACTCCATTCTATAGCCATGTTGAGCTACTTGCAATCATTCAGTTCTCCAAATGCACCATGATTCCTCGTGGATCTAGACCTTGGCACATTCTGTTTCCATTCCTTGGAATGTCACTTACAGTAAAGTGTATGCATTACATAGTATTTAAAGCTTTGTGTCTGTAAGAGATTACCAAGAGAATAATTATAGAAAGTTCTCCATTCTTATTTTGACTCCACTTCTGTCACCAGATATCACCCCATTGTTTTGCATCCCACTGCAGCAAAACTTCAAAAAATTATCTGTACTCTTTATTTCCAAATCTCTCACTACCCTTCTCTCTTGAAACTACTTTAATCAAGTTTTTATCCCTATTGTGTTGTTCAACACAATGATCACTTCTCTGTCCTGATAATACTTGGCTGTCAGGAGTATTTGACACAGGTGATCACCCCCATTCTCTTTGCTGTGCTTTCCTCATTTGGCCAGGACCACACCCAGTTCCCCTTCACCCTCACTAGTTACTCCTTGTATTCCTTTGCGGATTCCTTTTTTTTTTTCCAGAAGAAGCCTAGGACTTGTTCCTTTTCTATTTTCTATCCATATTTATTCTCTTGATAATCTTTTCCAGATTCAAGACTTTAAATACCATCTATCTGCTAATGACTCCCAATTTATATCTCTGAGGCAGACCTCTTTCCTGCACTCCAGACCTGTATAGTCAATATCTTACTCTTCAGCTCCACTTGGATATTACATCATAGAGGGTGCAAATAAGAAACAGAGGGCATACTAATTTAGGAAATTTGAGGAGAGTTTATTGACAAAGTGACTATTCACAAAGGTGTAGGCAGAGTGCAGGGGACCCATGGTAGATAGTGTAGTGTCTCTGCATCAATAGCACCAGAGCTGTTAAGACCCATAAGGCCAAAGTGATGAGGGGAAGGAGCAGTTACTAGCAATGGGAAGGAGAGATGAGACCACCAGGAGAACAGTAGTAACATTCAGTCAGGTAACACAGAGAACTTGCGAAAAACCTTGCTGTGGGAAGCCAGGATAATAGATTCATGATCTCATTCTCCTTCATTCCTCTAGTCTGTGTGCTCTCCATTGGCTGAACACAATCAGAAGCCAAAGGGCAAAGGGATCCCACTGATGAAATGGACAAGATCAATTTCCTGGGGCAGAGAGAAAAATAGAGAAGAGTAGAGAAAGGGTCTTGGAGAACAAAGGGAAAATACTCTGCATTCAGGTGTAATAGGCATGTCAAAATTAACATCTCTAAAACTGAACATTTCCCCCCACACACAAAAACTGCTCCATCTTCAGCCTTCCTCTCTCACAGGATGGTGACTCCATCCTTCTGGTTGCTTATACCAAAACTTTTGGGGTCATTCTTGACTCCTCTATTTCTCAAAAACCCATAAGCTATCCTGTCAGGAAGTTCTATTGTTTCTATGATTGAAATATACCCAGAATCCTACCACATCTCAGCCCCTTTGCAAAACCATTACCTCTTGACTAAAATTCTGCAACAATGCAAAGAAGGTAGTATTGTATAAGCATTTTGGTGACCAATTTTTATGAAACATCTCTAAAGAGTCATCTATATATGCATATGAATGTATTCCCTAGTTTTAATACTTACAGTAAAAATTACATACAATTCTGCTTTGTGAATGATATTCCTGTCCCTATTTGCTACCAATCTTTGGTTGTTGTTTTTTTTTTTTTTTAACAAATACACAGTTAATACAGGTGAGAGATTAGGAGCTGCCCTCAATTATATACTTATAGTTTCACACAAAGATCTGAAAAGGTCCAGAAAAATTACATGTCTGCTCCAGCAAGTTTGTAATGGTAAATGAGGAATGGGAGGAAGACTACTAAAAATAAATTTAAAATAATCCTCTTTTGTAAACCATGCTAAGCTTTGCCTGTTCTAGTCAGTTTTGGCAAAGAAATTCTATGACAGTAAAAATGTGTGGATATACTTTGAAACTGTTCCAGGCCCAGAAAATGCCAAAATAATTAGCAAGCTTACAAACTGGGCTGTGCTACCTTTTCTAAAGTAATACCACAAACTTAAAAGTCTTTCTCACCTTACTGATAGTCTATTTTTGGAAAACAAGTTGCTCTAACTCTTTCAACAGAAATGTGAGTAAAATAATCAGTTAATTTCTTCATAAGAAACAGTTATCACTTCAATGGCACATTGAATTGGTGTTATATAAAATAGAAGCAAGGGCACCTGTGTGGCACAGTTGGTTAAGTGTCTGACTCTTGGTTTGGGTTGGTTCATGATCTCAGGGTCGTGATCTCAGGGTCATGAGATCAAGCCCCACATCGGGTTCCATGCACAGTGCAGAGTCTGCTTGAGTTTCTCTCTCCCTCTCCCTCTACCACTCCCCCACCCCACTCTCACTCTCTCTCTCTAAAATAAATACATAAATCTGTTTAAAAATAAAACAGGGGCGCCTGGGTGGCTCAGTTGGTTAAGCGACTGCCTTCAGCTCAGGTCATGATCCTGGAGTCCCAGAATCAAGTCCCGCATTGGGCTCCCGGCTCAGCGGGGAGCCTGCTTTTCCCTCTGACCCTCTCCCCTCTCATGCTCTCTCTCTAATAAATAAATAAAATCTTTAAAAAATAAATAAATAAAAGAAAAAATAAAAATAAAATAAACAAAATAAAAGCAAAATTAATATTATTCAGAAAAATAATCAATGGCCTAGGTACATTTTGCGTGTTACATTAAATGTACACTTAGCAGCTCTCTGTATGTTTATTAAGCTTTAAAGTTATATTGAAGCTGAAACTGAGGTCAAGAAAGGAAGTGGCTTTTAAAAGCTACCAATCAGTACCCATTAGCTTTTAAAACAAAATAAAAATGCTACAACCTAGAAGATGCAGTTGTGTCAGCTTACATCTTCACCATAATGCACCAAACTCCTTTTACATTCATACATTCATTAAGAATGATCTGCTGGATCCTTTACTCTTGTCAATTATATTTTCTATTTACAATGTATGCAATTTAATTTATTTAAAAGAAATGTATAAAATAAAATGTATGT
Source organism: Phoca vitulina (assembly GCF_004348235.1). NCBI lineage: Eukaryota > Metazoa > Chordata > Mammalia > Carnivora > Phocidae > Phoca > Phoca vitulina. The sequence goes on from NW_022589710.1 coordinate 19,379,159, forward strand.
TAAATCTCCACTTTTACAATAGTCTTTGGGCTGAACTGTAATAAGATTATTGCTCTTAGACTAGGCTGTCTAGAAATTTAGTCAAGTAATTAGAAATTTATTTTATTTATGTTATATACTTATTTTTATAAAAATAGTAATAATAGGTGCTAACTTTTATTGACTGCTTGTTATCTCTCAGCCATAGCACAAACCAATTTAAACATATCAATTCATGTAGTAGTCATAACAGCCCTGTGAAGTAGATATTAATACCTTGACTTATCCTAAAAAGGCTTTAAATTGGAGTTACCTACCAATAGGACACCTGAGAAAAATGTTTGTTTATGTTCATGAGTGCATGGTTAGAATGATGGTTTATTAACTATGAGGGTTTCTAGTAAGCCTCCTTCTACAAAGGCATTACTTGCCCAAGGGGTAGACACTAAATGAGTGACAGAATGACAAAATGTCCACATCTTAACGAGTGAGCTACTACTGACAGATGTTCGGAAAGAGAACAAGTTCAGAAGAGTGTGGTGTTCTCAGTATCCTTAGGGAGTGACGCCTCCACTCGGAATTCTAATTTCAGTTTCCGTTACTAAGGAAGTGGAGCAAAAGCTGACGGCACAGGCCGCGGAGGAGAATGAAGGAGAAATAGGGCTGCGAATTCTTAATTAACGGGATGTTCAGAGATGCTGGTGCAAGCTTTATAAAGCTGCTACGGAAGGTTGCATTTAGAATAGATACAGAAGCCACTCACTGCTATCACTAACTTCAGGAGGCAAAAAGGCAGTTTCAAAAGTCTTAGCCAGTGGTGAGGAGGGAAATTATTTCCTCTGGAAACCCTGAATCTATTTCTCTGAAAGCACTTTCAAACTGTTAAATGACTTGGTTAATGGTATGGCTCAGAGGTTTCAAAATTGAGTTTCTGAAACTAATTTTAAATATGCACTCAAGAAATGAAAGGAGAGAAACAATCATAAGCAAAAATACTAAAGACATAATGATTTCAACTAATGTTAAATTCCCAGAGGAATCAGGGAGCTTCCTAAATATTTTGGAAAAGGTGAAACTAACATAAAATCTCTTTTTTTTCCTAAGTAAAATTATTGAATTTAATAACGTATGGAAATGTTCATTTAATTATGCATTGATGGGTATATATTGAAAATTTACAAAGTACCGGGCACTGTGCTAGGCACAAGAACTACTAAGAAGGAAGGCACATCCCTGAAGTTAAAGAAATCATAGTCTGCTTGGAGTGAATACCCAAACCATAGAAATCAGAAAGCTTTAAAAGTGTGATTTAAGGAGGTAACCAATGCTTTCAGTCGACACAGTTACAACTCTCTCAAGACATGTACAAACTGGCATAAGCATAAAATATAAACATTTGCAAGGACAGGAAAATTGAATTTTTAAAAATATAAACCAAGCTGAATTTTCACAAATATTGTTTGCAGATATATAAATATTACTTGAGACTTTTCTACAATCACAGCTGTCCTCGAAGTTTTAATGGCTTATCAGATTTTAGAGGGATCAGCTTTGGTTAGTATAACTCTAGTATATGAATGTTTACTGGCATCTTCACCTGATCAGAATCATGCTAGGGACTAGAAAACAAAGGGGGAAGACACATAACTTGTCCCCGAGGAGCGCAGAGTCCAGCAGGAAAGAGAGGCAAGTAAACGCCGTATTGTAATCATCAGGATAGACATGCATGCAAGCTGCTGTGGGAGCCAAAGGAAGGGACTCTACAATCGTGAGAATAAATAATTAGGAGACTGTTCATAGCTCAACATTTGAATCTCTTGCTGATAATCAGAGTTGCCCAACAGAGGAATGAGCAAGCTTGCTAAAAGGGATCCTTCAGAGCTCAAGAAATGTCGAGACAGAGAGACCAATTATCAACACATTATAGAAAACTTTTAAGAGATGAAACTAGATAATAATCTAGACTTTCCAGTTGGATCTAATCCAGAATTTCCTACTCTGGGTAGATCTTTCTAAGCAATACTTACATAGCTTTATGAAAAGTGGGCTTTGTTGTCCCTACTTTGAAGGTTCTTCAGTGTAGACTTGCCCACAAAGGTTTTGCAGCTCTGCACACTGGAACGGTCTGTGCCAGGACAGCTGGGCCCCACATCAGCAGACACCCAGGTAGCTCCAGAGCAGTAACAAGGTGACCTTCCCTCTGTAGCATGACTGCCCTAAATATCAGAATTGCCAGCATCCTCATAAACTGTACATACTTTTCCAGCTTTTCATTTCTGAGGCATCTTATACTTGGTCCACACTCTCCAATACTGGCCTCTGCCCTCTGCCACAGGTATAAAATCTCCTCATTTTTTTTCTCTTCTGTCTACCATGGTTTTTCTTAAATCGCAACTGAAATTTATCTCAATTCATCACATTGATTCATGGAGTTCCATAGCAAATACTGACCACAGAGATGTGAAATCCTGAAAATTTGGATAGAAAAAAAAATTTTTTTCCTCAAAAGGAAAAGTAGAAGGAAATATTTTTCCAAGCCCATTTATTTCTAATAATAATAAACCTTAACATTCACTGAGTTCTCCCTCTATGATAATACCCTTCTATACACTTTATAGAAATAACCTCATTTAATCCTAACAACTGAGTATAGTCAAATGCTCTCAATATCACCATTTGATATAGGAAAGTGAGGTGAGTAACTTGTCCCAGACTGCTCATTTCATAAGCAACAGAGTTGGGGTTTGAACCCAGACAACATGAGTTCAAAGACTGTGTACTCATCCACTAGCCTTCTCTTCCTCTCCAGTAGATGACAGGTTTTACTGTTAGGACTCATACGGGCACACAAACAAGGCGACTGATTTGTTAACTACTTCTGCTTACAGGAAACAAGGCAGAGAAGATGGGGGAGGGGGAGGGCCAGTTGCTAGAGGATCCATTACTACCCCACAGATTATATGCTAGAGCCAGTCTCGGCATGCGCCTACTGAAGAAAGGACAAAAGCCACATGAAGTAGTGCCACTCCGATGTTATAAACTTAAGATAACTAAGCAAAAGAACTGTAGCCCGACATAGACTGAAACAAAATAATACCTAAACATAGAAGATACATATAAGATATGTAGACTTTTTCTGATGTGGAGATATGACAAAGGAGACAGAGCAAAGACCACATGTGAAGGATTACTGCCTTTCAAAACTACACAAAATGTTCCACAGCAGTATATTTTGCCTGCACTATTATTAGGACCTGTTCATACATTGTAATGCCTATGTTAATTTATTCTATTATTATCCATCCATCTTTCTTCCCAAATTTTATAACTAGTGAAAATTCACATATTACTAAATTCTAAGAAATTTGAGGAAAGAGTCCATGTTTTGTTCTTTTTTGTATCTCCCCAAACTCCTGGAACAGTATTTTAACAATAATAATCATTTAATAAATACATATTGAAATTAAATCTGTTATGAAAAATTTAGATACTTTTCCTGGGAGGAAATATTTTTTTCCAAAAGCTTCTGAAAGGAATTAGATTAAAGAGGAAATGGAGAAGTTTATTTTAATCAAACTTACCAGGATGGCATACAGCAAAGAAATAAAAATATTAATAATTATGAAAAGATCAAGGTAAAGAAAGTTTTACAATTTAGAAAGAAAAGTGTCCCTATGAGATGGAAATAAATCTGAGAATGGAAAATTCATTTCAAATGGATACAAAAGAGACTGAGCTTTAAAAATGCAAAGTTGCACTGGAAACAAGATGACTTTTTGTAAAGCTTTTAAGCTCCAACCCCTGGCACTAACTCAAACTGGAATCTGGCTTTGGGAGAGGATTTCTCTTGGCATCTATGCTGTTGTATTTTCACATCCTTTAGAGCCACCTGTTGTATCTTGAACCTGTCTGCTCTTAAGCAAACAATAATCAAGAGTTTGCATGTGTTTTCTAGCTGCCTGAGTTGAGCCTCCTCTTTTCAAAATAGATTTAAGAAACAGAGCAAGAAAGAAAGAGAGAGAAACTTGCCTGGATAAAATTATACCGTTTTATGGGGCTCCTGGGTGGCTCAGTCGGTTAAGTGTCCACCTCTTGGTTTTGGCTCAGGTCATGATCTCAGGGTCCTGAGATGGATCCCCTAGTTGGGTGGGCTCCACACTCAGCAGGAGTCTGCTTGAGGATTCTCTCCCTCTGCCCCTCCCCCAACTCATGTGCTCGCTCTCTCGCTCTCTCTCTCTCTCACTCTCCCCTATCTCAGAAATTAATCTTTTAAAAAATTATACCGCAGCGCCTGGGTGGCTCAGTTGGTTAAGCATCTGCCTTCGGCTCAGGTCATGATCCCAGGGTCCTGGGATTGAGCGCACATGGGGCTCCTTGATCAGCAGGGAGCCTGCTTCTCCCTCTCCCTTTGCCTGTGGCTCCCCCTGCTTGTGCTCTCTCTCTCTCTCCATCAAATAAATAAATAAAATCTAAAAAAAATTAAAAATTAAAAAATTATACCACTTTAGTTCCCACATGACTGTTATCAAAGTTTATATGAAACTATGAATATTCTGGGGACACCTGGGTGGCTCAGACGGTTAAGGCTGAGGTCATGATCCCAAGGTCCTGGGATGGAGCGGCACGTCTGGCTTCCTTACTCAGAGGGGAGCCTGCTTCTCCTTCCTCCTCCCCCTGTTTGTGCTCTCTCTGTCTTTCTCTCTCTGACAAATAAATAAAATATTAAAAAAAAAAAAAAACTATGAACATTCTGGTCTGCCCCCACCCCACTCCCCAATAATGATTGCTTTCTCACTTTCATCCTACAAGTTCAAAAGTAGCCAAGAGAACTAGCATCATGCAGTATTAGTAATCTGTTCTCTGAAGAGAAAAATTGCAGTAGCCAGATAAGTTGTCAACAACGCGTAGAGGGTTTTTGTTCCATCATCACATGACAATTACAACACGCATCTTCAAGAACGTTCTTTACAGAATGAACTTCTTATCATTCCACAGCAAGCACAGACTACTAATTGCAGGATCAAGCTTTTTCTGGAAACCAGTGGCCTTTTCTCTGCTTTGAAAATTATGTAAGATAAGAAAAACAACCGTAAGTAAAATTATAAGTAAAGTGTAGACTCTTCATATCCTTATGGACAAAATACAGGCCCATTCATCCTCTCTGTCTCTCCCTCTCTTGCCCTTGCTCTCTCTCTCTCTCTCCCCTAACCCCCACACTTCTTAAAATCCTTGGTAGCATTTGTTAAGAGTGTCTCTCTGGCAAGATATAAAATAGCAATGTTACTCATGATTATTTTTAAATGTTATTTTTTCATGATCAAAATACATTGTGATGCCAATGTTCATTTCAAAAAGAAATTTTAGACTCTTATGATGTTCCTTCTATAAAAACACTCCCAGATTAAACTGGTCAAGATAAGGCAGGCCAACCCATGGCCCACAAGGGGAAGCAGAGTTCAAAAATATGGGTTCTGGGCGCCTGGGTGGCTCAGTTGGTTAAGCGACTGCCTTTGGCTCAGGTCATGATCCTGGAGTCCCGGGATCGAGTCCCACATCGGGCTCCCTGCTCAGCAGGGAGTCTGCTTCTCCCTCTGACCCTCCTCCCTCTCATGCTCTCTGTCTCTCATTCTCTCTCTCGCAAATAAATAAAATCTTAAAAAAAAAAAAAAAAATATGGGTTCTGTTGAGTTGGAGAAGGGGTTGGCAAACTTTTTCTGTAAAGGGCCAGGTATAAATATTTTAGACTTTGTGGGTTATCGTCTCTGTTGCAATTGTGCCCTTGTAGGATCAAAGCAGCCACAGAAAATAATAAACAAATGGGAGTGTCTGTGTTCCAGAACAATTTTATTTGCAAAAGTAGATAGCAGGATAAGACAAGTAAGGTCCATGGACCCCAATATGCCAACCTCTGATTTAGAGGCAAGAAGACAACTCTCAGAAATGGGACACCAGTATCACCTTACATAGTAAGAAAGAATGTTCCCTGACCCAAGTGAAAATAATAAAGGGAGAAGAGTGGCACGTAGGGCTCTTGAGCTACAGCTATATTTAAGTGTTATCTTTGGTATAGTTCTTAGATTGTACTTGATGTTATCCAGATAAACAATAGTTAGATGAATTATTTAAGGTCAAAGTAAGCTATATGTATGAAGAACCATCACCACAACAAAATCAGTAGGCTGGGTACTTGTAAATAATGTCATCTACCTTAATATTAAGGGGGAGGGAAGAGCAACCTGGGAGAAGCTTATCAAAGTTTACTGCAACTATACTAGTTAATATTGTTTAAAAAAATTTTCTTTTTAGTTATAAGGAGATAGCCAATTCTGCAATATAAGCTAAAATATTTAACATGGTGCAACCGGACAGTATAAAGAAAAAGAAACTACACACATACACACACACATACACACACACACAAATACACAAACCCCTCTTTTATGTAATCTTAATTATGATAATGCTGATGCTGATAATGATAATGATGATTATGATGATAGCTATAAATAACAGTACTTGGGAATTATTGGGAATTACAATAGGTTGTTGAAAAAAACATATCTAATCCTCAATAACTCTATAAAATAGGTATTACTATCCCATCTTCCACAGATAAGGAAGTGCATATAGTTATTAAGTGGCTACAGCTGAGATTAGTCTGACACCCATATATACAACTTTCCACACAAGATAGACCAAAATTTTCTAGTTCTCCTACTTGCAAAATGAAAGTTAATTCAGTTATATAAAGTTAAATTTACATCTGTAGAATTCTGACCTAACTTACCTGTTAGAGTGACAGCCCAGAGGAGCAAAAATGGGATGTGCACCCACTCTCTAAGACCAAAACTTCATAGAAGAACAGTAATTTGGGCATGACGGGGAGTGAGTCTTGTAATTATAAAAAGCCAACATTTTGTTCAACTACTGACTAAGGCAAAAGAGGAAGGCAACTCACCCTCAAGCTATGACTGAGAAAGGAATACTAGGCTTCTCAAAAATTTTAAATGAGACTTGTGAGCAAGATGGCAGAATAGGAGGCCGCCACCTCCATTCATATCCACCCTCAGCAACAGTAATTTGGTAACCATCCATGGTAAAAAGTGCCTTTGGGATCCAGGTAAAAAACTGTGAAATCTAGGGGCACCTGGGTGGCTCAGTCGGTTGAACGTTGAGCGTTCAACTCTTAGTTTCAGCTCAGGGCATGGTCTCGGGGTTATGGGATCAAGCCCTGCCCTGTGACAGGCTCCATGCTTAGCACGGAGTCTGCTTGAGATTCTATCCCTCCCCTTCCGCCCCTCCCCTGCTTGCTTGCTCTCTCTCTCTCCAAAATAAATAAATAAAAATAAAATCTTTTTAAAAACATGTCCCAATGTGGTCAGTGGAGACTTGCTTATGCTGGCTTCCATACCTAAAAAACAAAACAAAACAAAACAAAAAACTGTGAAACCTAATAGAGCCAAAGACCAAGGAGGGCCATTTTGAGAAGGCAGGCTTGCTCCCAGGTGTCAGACTCACTGACCATGGTCCTGGCTACAGACTCAGAAATATCCCCAACACCTTGTGGACTCAGTTACATCCCTGTTTGGCCTTGGCTGTGCCACAGTACCATCTACCAATGGTCAAGGTCAAGAGTTATATCCACCTGTGTTCCCAGTAACAGGCCTGTCAGTCTCAGTCTCAGCTGTGAACACAGAAGCAGCCCATGACCTGGCTGTAGCTCTTCTTAGCTGGCAGTCCTACCCACCCAGGGGTTAGGGGGAGATATGCTTGTCCTCTGACCTCAGTCCAACTGCAGATCTGAAATGGCCCTGCATGCCCTCCCAACCACAGGCTGAGAACCATTTCTGCCAACCCAGGGACCTAATGGAAGATGCACATTTTCATGCCCCCAGAGGTAGACCCACTGACCATGGTCTGCAGATCTTGGAGAAGCCCCATAACCTGGCTCCACCCCTTTGTAACTGCATCAGAGGGACCCAGTGAGGGACCCAGAAGGAGAAACACACCTGTCTTCCCCAAAGGCTGGCCTTGCTGACCTCAGTCTGACTGTAGATCCTGAAATGTCCCTGTGACTCAGCTCCAACTGTGCCTAGCCATAGTTCAGAGGCAGTCCTGCCTACACAGGGACTTAGTGGGAGAAAAACTCCTCTGTGCCCAACCCCTTAAAAGCAGGACCACTGACTTTTGTCCAACTGCAGAACATGAGGCAGCCCTGTGATCAGATCCACCCCACTCAGCCATGAACATCCAGTGGCAGATGTATTAGACATCAGGGAGTAATTAGAGAATTAGATCACAGAAATTTGTCAAATAATTTAAAAATTGTTAATATTGTACTCTCCAAAATAATCTAGCATTTTCCAAATGCTAGTAAGAAATTTAACAAATAAATTTCATTTTAAAGTCTGACTTTTAGGAATGCTTAATCCACAGAAAATGCATATATCTAAAGTAACAGAAAAGATTCCTTTTAGTTTGCAATAAATTATGGATTATAAGTTATTAAAGAAGTCCTCATAGAAAAATTAAAGATTTAATGAAGATAATGGCAGAAGGAAATGAAGTAAGGTGAGACCAGGGAAAACAAACTTGAATCACCTAAATTTGAGGTCTTAATTAAGGCAAAGTGAAGGATAGAAGTGAATCAAAATGTAAAAGAAAATTTTTTTAAAAAACCAGAGAAAGGACATTTCTGTCTTGATTTTGAATGTGGTCTAAATGATTTGGAATATTCATGTCTCCTATCTCACGTCTCTTTTATCTCATTTCAGGAGATATAAAACACCAAGTCATCTGCCCAAGTATACCATAATCTAGACTTTACTTCCCCACTGATCTCCTTTCTACTCCTGACAATGGTCATATCACAAAATCCTATTTCATCTACAGGAGGAGGATTTAAGTTGTATCACGCTGTCTTCAGAAACTGCAGAGCACTTGGAGGCTCAACTAATACAGGAAAACTAAGTCGAAGTTCAAGGTTATATAAAGAACAGGTGAATGCTCTGGAGAAAAATACTGATCCGTTAATAACTAAGAACAGAACAGTGCAGGTAAAATAGAAATCCTTTTTAGGCATCCCAGATCAAAAAAAAAAAAAATGAGCTACTTTTTAAATATCAGAAAGCCACATTTGTGTTTGTTTATATGTGATCTATTTCATATATAGGTCTTACTTATTTTGCACTGATGGATATTTCAGGAATTTATTTATTCCACACAATTATGGATCCACATGGGCTTTATAGACACTGTACAGAAATGAATATCAAACTGTGGCTTCAGTGGCTCAGTAGCTTTGCTACTGAGAAACCAGAAATAACCACACGCAACTCTGCTTAGCTGGAGCAAAGATTCTAAGCTCTGACATCCCCAAAGTGACTTGGGAGAACTGAAATCAGTCTTTCCAGTTTACAAGATCCAAGGGCTACTAAGGGATCCTATTACATTTTAGTCTGGAGAAAGAAAGCACAGAGCCGATTGCTCAGGGATAGAAGTTAAGAGAGTAATTAAGGTACTCTGTCAGACCCTAGCAAGGAAACATTGGTAGGACCTTAAGGATTAAAGCCAAATACTACTGAGACACAAAAAGAGTGTTAAATTTTGAGTGAGGTTTCAGCCACTAGGATGCACAATCTATGCTGCTGGCACTTTTCCAGAACCAAGCAGAAGGTGACAGTCTGGTTTAGGGAGGGAATGAGAGGGGTAGAGTGTGCACAGAGAAGCACAGGGATGTCACCAGGTAAGTCACCGCGTGCGTCAAGGAGAGAGTAACTACTACTGATTAAACGTTTATGACTGTATTTGTTGGGCATGCATTATCTCATTAAATCTTCATAATGAATGCTATGAAGAAGACACTATTAACTATTGCCAAAGAAACCAAGCTCCCATCCTATTTGGATTGGAAGTACTGGTTGTTGTGGTGGTAGTGGTTTGCTTGCAGGCCCTCAAGCACCTGCGTGTCCACTGAGCCACAGTCTGAACCTAACCCTTGCCAAAAACACATTCTTCTTCTTCCATCTGGGTTCTTCCATCAATATATGTAGATCACCTTCAGGTGGGCCAAACTTACCCAGCAGATCAGGGAAATCTGAGCTGGAGCCCATACTATTTACACAGGGAAACACGAAGCTGGTGAGTTCCTTTAGCACTTAAAAAAAGAACTTCCATTTCCTGCATGAAATCTATTATGTAAGTTAAATGAAAATATAATGCTTCCAGGTGCTTGTCCCTGCAAGTTATGTTCCGGGGAAATTAAACATGAATTTTTAAATGTCTTAAGAACCTATCTTCTTTCTCCGCATCCTCGCCAACATCTGTCATTTCCTGACTTGTTAATTTTAGCCATTCTGACTGCTGTGAGGAGGTATCTCATTGTGGTTTTGATTTGTATTTCCCTGATGCCGAGTGATGCTGAGCACTTTTGCATGTGTCTGTTGGCCATTTGGATGTCTTCTTTGCAGAAATGTCTGTTCATGTCCTCTGCCCATTTCTTGATTGGATTATTTGTTCTTTGGGTATTGAGTTTGTTAAGTTCTTTATAGATTTTGCATACTAGCCCTTTATCTGATATGTCATTTGCAAATATCTTCTCCCATTCTGTTGGTTGTCTTTTGGTTTTATTGACTGTTTCCTTCGCTGTGCAAAAGCTTTTTATCTTGATGAAGTCCCAATAGTTCATTTTTGCCCTTGCTTCCCTTGCCTTTGGCGGTATGTCTAGGAAGAAGTTGTTGCGGCTGAAGTCGAAGAGGTTGTTGCCTGTGTTCTCAAGGATTTTGATGGATTCCTGTCTCACATTTAGGTCTTTCATCCATTTTGAGGATGCAGAGAAAGGGAACCCTCCTACACTGTTGGTGGGAATGAAAGCTGGTGCAGCCACTCTGGAAAACAGTATGGAGGTTCTTCAAAAAGTTGAAAATAGAGCTACCCTATGACCCAGCAATTGCACTACTGGGTATTTACCCCAAAGATACAAATGTAGTGATCCGAAGGGGCCTGTGCACCCCAATGTTTATAGCAGCAATGTCCACGAGAGCCAAACTATGCAAAGAGCCTAGATGTCCATCAACAGCTGAATGGATAAAGAAGATGTGGAATATCTATACAGTGGAATGTTATGCAGCCATCAAAAAATGAAATCTTGCCATTTGCAACGACATGGATGGAACTAGAGGGTATTATGCTAAGCAAAATAAGTCAATCAGAGAAAGGCAATCATCATATGATCTCACTGATATGAGGAATTTGAGAAAAAAGACAGAGGATCATAGGGGAAGGGAGGGAAAAATGAAACAAGACGAAACCAGAGAGGGAGACAAATCATAAGAGACTCTTAATCTCAGGAAACAAACTGAGGGTTGCTGGATGGGAGGGGGGTGGGAGGGATGGGGTGTCTGGGTGATGGACATTGGGGAGGGTATGTGCTATGGTGAGTGCTGTGAATTGTGTAAGACTGATGAATCACAGACCTGTACCCCTGAAACAAATAATACATTATATGTTAATAAAAAAAAAGAATCTATCTTCTTAAGAAGAAAGCTTCCTTGTTCTTCTCACTGTTAAAACAAGAGACAGAGTCTATCTAGATTTGAACTTAAGTAGGGCCTTTGCCCATTTGTCTGCACTCACAGAACAGTCTTTGTTGACTGTGTACCTTTGGCCACAAAATATCTCACCAGCACATTCTTTCCTTCTAAACCTTATCCATTACCAGTTTTGTGAAATGCAGCTTCTTTTCTTTTTAACCAAGGCTGAATCAAGTTTTCTGTCTCATAAATCCTATTTTCTCACCACTTTACATGTGAGAAAACTGAAGCTCAGGGAGGGTGACTATACCGAGGTTCACACACATCTGAATCAGCAAGTCAGAACTTGAACCCAGGTCCACTGACTCCCAATGCCCTGTCTGTTCGGACTTGCTGCATTCTTCTACCTCTCTCAAGTGCTGATCGAACTACTGAGGCAATGAAAAGGTCAATATGAGCAACAAGTGCCAAGGAGTCAGCAGTCTATATTTCTATGTGGAAGCTAGCTTTTTAGAATCAAAGTTTTGGAAAACAAATATGTGAAACAAGATCTTACTCTCTCTGAGCCTATTTCTATACCTAGAAGGTGCATTAGAAATTTAAGCAACTATGCAAAAATGCCAAAAATATGAGAAAGCTATGTTTTATCTGAGCAAAGCAAATTCCTTAATATAGTCAGGACACCTCTGGCACCAGGCTACGAGAAATGAACAATGGATGGCTCTTGGTGTCCACTAGAGACAGCAGCGTGTAGTGGTTATGAAAGCAAACTACGTGAAGGAGAATCCCTGGTCCACCTCTACAAGTGTGACCCTGGGCAAATTACCTAATCTCTCTCTGCCCCAGTTTCCTCATTTATGAAATAAGAATAATAATAGTATCTATCTCACAGGCTTATTGTCAGGATAAAATAGGTTAATATATATAATGTGCTAATAAGCATGCTTATTATTTCGCAAACACTCAGTAAGTTATTCTTACCATCAACAGCCATCAACAGGTGAAACTTGAGTTGAGAGATATATCCACTAGCCACCATCTGCTCTTATCATCTTAGACTGGCAGGTATGTGACACTGTCTGGCATACGGAATGATCAAAAACAATTAACAAAAATAAGCTGGTTTCAAAAACACACAAGTTACTTTTGCATATGGGATAAGTATAGAAAGGCTCCTGGCCACACTGGGTGTCTTTACTCAAAGTCTGGCTGACCTGACAGATGATCTACCTTTCTGGATGGAAGAACCCAGCTAATTCCTAAGACAATGTGTTGCTGGCAAGATTTGTCCAAGGAAGCTGCAGTGGGGCTACTGAGAGCCAGGCAGTCTTGTTCAAAATTTGCTTAGTTCTTTGCATACTTGTTATTTTGCCTACTGAGCATTTTTCTGTTCTTCAGGGTACCCTACCCAGCAGAAGATTTCTCTAAATTTCTCTAGAGAATCATCCCTTACTGACCTGTCTGGTTCCAGGGGTGACCCAACCACAAGAAGGAGCCACGCAACCCCTGTGCCCTCTCCTTTGCCTCAAGGTTAGGCATGTAACCCATGCTATTCCAATCAGAGTGAATGCCAGTCCTTGAGGGGAGTTCCCAGAAAAAAAACTGCTTTCACATCTACTGTATTTTGACCTAGGAAGATGAGGGTTAGGATCGCTGGGTGACTTTTTTTTTCTTCTTCTTCTAGAAACTGAGACTAAAGACAACAGAAAAAGAGATAAGAAGTAAAGAGAGGGATGAAGTCCTGGTGGCATTGTTTGAGCCCCTGACTAAGTTACCCTTAAAATGAGACCATCTTCTGAATTTTCAAGCTATCTGAGCCAAAAAATTCTCCTAATTTTTTAAGCCAGCTAATATTGGTTTTCTGTCACATTTAACAGAAAGAATCCTGGTAGTTGAGGGCATCATTTCTGTAGCTGATGAAAACTAGAAGAGTGCAATCTGGCAGATTCACAGAGCATGCTCAGTGGCACTCTTCAATGTCTTTGATCTTTGCGTGTTCTTACTCATGTTTGTAACTAGCCCACATCTAATTAATGGAGGATAGTCAGAAGAAAGGCAGGCAGGGGCAGGAGGGCCCCCATTGTAAGAGGAAACTACCCTTAAAAGGAAAAAGACCCCATCCTCTTATTCTAGGCTTTATTCAGTGCCCCAGCTTCACGTCTTCCTACTGGGAGGACTTACAACTTGTGTGTGAGAGAAAGGAAGGGAATGGCCTTGGGTGTCCTAACCCAGGCCCCAGGGACCAGCTCAACAGCCAATGGAATATTTAAGCAAAGAGCCTGATCTGGTGTCCAGCAGACAGCCAACATGCCTTAGGGCAGTGGTGGCCACCGCCCTCTTCATCTCTGAGGCTGCTACGAAACACCACCCTGGAAGGAGCCCTCCACAGGGTTAATCCGATTAAAACAGCCCACCAACAATCTCATAAAAAATCCCTCGATTTAGAAACTCTGATGGCAACCCTCTCGGGTCTGCTCCATCTTCCGGAGCTTTGTACTATTGCTCAATAAACTTTGCTTTGCTGCCCACCACTCTTCGTCAGGTCTTCCTCTTCATTCTTCGAACTGGCGTGACCAAGAACTGCAGGCACTAAAGGAAAAGAAATCCTGAAACATAATTTTGATAGCATTTGATATTGATCTAAATATCCCAAAATAATCTTTTAAGTATGTCTTACAAGGCCCACAGCTCAAAATTGTTATTTTATGACAAGTCTTACCAAAAAACAAAACAAAACAAAACCTAATTATCTATTCTAGAATACTAATCCGGTTGAAAATAAACACCAAAATTCAGTAGCCAAAAATGAAATAGTGAAAGATCTTTATGACTCTTCTTTAAGCTCCAACATATTTTGATAAACAAACTAATGTAAGTGTCTAGCTTTAGATATGTCACTATGCTAAGCTGTAGAAGGCATACTGTAGCAGAGACACTGTAGTAATATGAGTGCAATCAGGAAAGAAACCACACAGTGGGCTAAATAGGGGATGGTTAATATAAAGAATTATTAAATATAATAAAAGTAAGTATAAAATATAGGCAACCTCAATATGGCTCCCTATGACTAAGGGAGAGCACTCAAAGAAGAACAAATTTAGAGGCAATCAGACTATTGGAGGTGTGGTTTGGCTATTGTATAGCATAGAATTTCACTGGTTCAGTCAGTCCTGAGCTGGTCTAGAGTTGATGCTTAAGAAAGAGGCAACTCCACAGTACAGGTGGGAGAGTAGATGAACAGCAACCAGTGACGTGAGTGTGCAGTGGGAGTCTGGGTACTACTGCTGGGTGCTAGAGGCCTTCAGAGCATAGGCGCACACTGTAGCTCTGGCTACTACACCAAAATAGCTATGGGAAGGTAATAGCCAGGCCAAGGCTGCAAGACCTTGGAAGAACTATTGGGCCTGTGGCTATGGCAGGAGCCACCCAATGCCCTGACAACCATACTACCAATCCGTGGTTTCACACAAGAGACTGTAAGAGAGCTTCTTCCTCCTGCAATATCCACACAGTGTCCTCTACTGGAAGAACTCAACATGGTCTTCACTTAACAGGAGAGATACGTGGGGCACGGTGGCTCAGTTGGTTAAGCTCAGATCATGATCTCAGGGTCGTGAGGTCAGCCCCACATGGAGCTCCGTGCTAAGCGTGGAGCCTGCTTGGGATTCTCTCCCTCTCCCTCAACCCCTCCTCCCTGTTCACATTCCTTCAGAAACTAACATTTATTGAGTACCTACTATTCATCCAGAAAAGATTAAAAAAAAATACAGTCCATGCCTCCAATATGTTGAGGTTTGCATAGTTTGGGTTTCTGTGAATTTCAGTGCAGTTAGGGTATTCCCTATAATATCACTTCCATGTTCTTGAACACTGATAGGCTTTCATTAACGAGTGAAAACTTCAGGAACTACACATAACCCAACTCTATGTGATTTATGCTGCCACCCACAATCTTGACGTGCCCATAGGAATATGTTATATTCGTAAAACTATTGCATTTGATACAGAATAAAGGGCATATAAGACTTTCAACTGGCCTCAGACTTTTATGATCCTGAAATTTCTAATTCAATGCAATTAAAAAGAATCAATATACAACCTTGCCCAAGATAGGAAGCAGTCCTAAATTTGACAAAACCTAAGAAAGGCAATAGTACTTCTCATTCTGGAATTTAGACAGGAGATATGAGCTGGAGAATATCAGTTTGAAAGTCAGTATGTTAGCTTCTGTTGAAGTCATGGGATTGCACAGAAAGGAACTTAAGGAAAGAACAAATGATTGTCTTAGGTTCAGTTCCTTAGAAACAATCCAAGACGGGAATTTTTTGTTCAAATTACTTACTAATTTATTCAGGAGAAGGAGAGTGGGAGAAGCAGGATAGTGCAGGGAGAGAAAGCTAAGCAAGAATATGGTCTCAGATAGAGCCTAGTTTCAGATTAATCTCATAGGGAAGCCTGAAACAGCAATGTACCAGAGTTGGCCTCACCTTGAGGCAAGGAGGCTAGCTTTTTATATCCCTTCTCCCATCAGAGAGTTATTAGCTGCAGACTACCTTGGGAAGGGAGTTGAGCCTGACTTCCAGTAGTGGCTCTTTATTTAGGCAAGTGTTCAGAGAAGGGGGTCAGTGTGAGCTATTAGTAACAAACACTGAGAGCAGCTGAGGAGTTGGGTGCATTGGCACGTAGAAGGGATCTGAGTGTGCACAGTTCAATACCAAGGAATGAATCCTGGAAAATCAGAATAGAGGAAGACCTTTGAGGGAGAACAAGGAGAAGTTTAAGAAAAATAAAAATAATCAAAAAAGAATGGTAATGATAGCAGCCATAGTAGGTGCAACTCAATATTACAACCAAAACCACACTACTGAAAATTTGGCAGAGTGGAGCAGTTCGAAATAATCCTCTGTAGGTAGCTCATTGTCAGGTCCTCAGATCATTACTCTAAATAGAATATATCTATATATTTTAAGATTACACATATCTTGCATTGTTTTCTTTTGTTTTCTAAAATGATCTGTATAAACTAAAGCAAAAATAAAATCTACACCAGGCACAAGGACAGCCGCTATCATCTTGTTCTTGGCAGGATGCCAATCTCAGAGAGCAGGGCCTGATAATTAAGTAATCTGTCTGGAATGCAACCATCACATGGAGGGGGACTTGGCACTGGCTTCTAGGTCTACTGGCTTCCCTACCTGCTGTCACGCTAAGGCTTTGTGTAGGTTAAAAAAAAAAAAAGTCTTACATTTACAAATGAGAGGCTAACCTACACTATAATAAAATAAAATGGAAACAATAATGCACAATTAAATAAGAAAGTACTATGTAACAATATCCTAGTGACTTGTGATCATCCCACCCTGATGAGGGGGGAAGCAAACCATAAGTAGTTTTGTTTAGATTATGTTGCTTTATTATATGAAGTAAATAAAAATTTGTACTGGCTGAAAATTAAAACCTTTGATTCCTAATTTTATTAAACATTGCTTCTTTATTAAGTTTAAACCAACTGAGCCCGTATTAATTAACCCCTGATTGCTTAAGCAAGTCTTAGGACTTATGCACATGGTTCATGATATATAGTCAGAATACACTGTTATCCTTCATTTCCCATCACCCTTCAAATACATTTAATGGGCCTACTGTATCCTCTGCCTTTGGCTCTAAACTCAAATCACTAGATTGTTTTCCCTGGCATTTGTTGAGTGCACAGTCCTAAGCTACCTTCACACTCTCTTGGCATAAAAGATGTTTACAGCTGTTTTACAGATGTTTGCCTTTCTCTGATGAGGCAAATTTGTGGATTCTTCAGAGATGTCCAGCTGTAGAGTGGACTCTCAGATGTGGTTCCTTGATCTAGCAAATCCATTCTCTTTTAGGGTTTATTATGCCCTTCCTAGTCTCTACTACTCTGGCAGTCACTTCTAACTTTTCTTAAGTACTTTCCAGGCTGTCGTACTAGTCAACATTAGGAAGACCCCCCCCCCCATTCCAGCTCCCTTGATCCTATTGTCCACTCTGGTCTGGAATAACACTTCCTCAGTCTTGGCCTCCACAACCTCCAGAACTATAGTGTAAGCCCAATGTCTCCTTTGGTTCGTTTACCCGTAGATATCCAATCAAGCTTTCTGAGTAATCTCCTTGAATCCCTCCCTTCTTAGCATAAGGTGAAAGGGGACATGACCCATGGAAAGAGAAATCCTCATAGATTTTTTCATTCCACTTTAAACTTCCTACAGCATCATCTGTTTCATGACTCACTTTAGTACCTTCCAGATACAGTACTGTCGCAGTTAAAACCTCCAATTTAATATCATTTTACATTAAAAAAAAAGCCAATGGGAAATAAGGCCCATGTCTTATGTAAAAGTTTTGGGGAATTACAATAGTGAGAACACTAGGATTTTAATAAATGAAAGGAAGGGAGAGAATGGGCAAAACCCAGGGATGAACCCTGGTTCCAGGGAATGGTCACATGGTCCTAAAGAGATCCCTGAAGTCCTAGCAACCCCATTCATGTGGGAGAAGTCTTGGAACTTTTGAGTAACCTGCCTCAGAGCCTTGTGTGGGGAATTAAGGGCTATAGGGACTTGGCCCCCTAACTAGAAGGTCTACTTCTAATTCTTTGTCTATATCCCCCATAAAGAGGTCTCTTTTTTTTTTTCCAAAAACTATTTGTATTTAGTATTGAATTCAATTGGCCATTGAGGGTGGGTTGGGAAGACTGACTCAGGTCACCTAAAACAACTTTTAAAGCATCATTAAACTTAATATTTAAGGAGAATCACTTTTTCACTTGAAGTATTCAGGTAATCACTTTAATTTTCTGTGTCTCTACTAGTACGGAACTATCCTGAGCCAACTAGCAAGAAAGAAATCTGGGATAGAAACACATCGAATCTTAATAAGATTTGGACAATTAGCTTACAGGATAGAGCCAATATACTTCCCCAAATTAACTAACTTTTTCATTCAACCACAACTCATAAGACTTCTTTATGATTTGCATTTTCTTGTTTTTAAAACTCTAACAATATACTCAAAGCTGCACAGTTTATAAACCAAGAGGCTGAGCTAATGTCTTATGTTTTTTTCTATAGTGGAAAAGACTACCTTGGGACCCATAAGGATATGGAATTTTTCTTCCAAAGTAATAATTTTATAATATTACACTAGAGCTAAAATATAACATTCACACATATTACACCAAACTCCATATATGCTTGAAAAGTTTTTCATACTCATCTAGAATACTTATGAAACCAATAGAATCATTTTGCATAAAAATTCAGTCCTCAGTAGTCTTTCTATAGCTAGTCATCACCTTGAAAGAATTAAAGAGAGGAAATACATAATCATGCAATCTAATGCAAGAGATTATACAGTTTATCAAAGATGCCCTTTTTATTTATTAATAGACTTATGGAGAAATTCTTTGGCTATATCTTCATTAGCTGGCTGGACCCTGAACTTTTAAAATGTGATTAATTTCACCCACTTTAAAGATTCAGATAAAAAACAACCTAATTTCAGGCAAATATAAACACTTCCTCCAAAAAAAATTAATTAATTAATGTTCTGTTATACTCAGAAATCAATAAACAATCAAACTTGTCCCCAGTGCTAATTGCCTGGAAATCATCTTTGAAGTATTTACAGAAGGATAATTTCATGAGGTAGCAGTAACAAATTTTTTCTTAACTATTTTTCTTAACTATTGTCAAAACTGTAACATAAATGTGTAAAACTTTTCTAAAAGATTTTTTTCTCAAATCACCTTTTGCATAATAGTAAAAGTAATGAAAGCAGAGCTCAAGTTTCAAGAAGAAAAATTTTGTAGGGAAAGGGTTAGTCAGGGTGACAAGAGACATTCAAGCAAGCTAGAAAAATAAAAGGAAAGAAAAAAGAATTCTTAAATTTTTATTGATGTTCTTATGAGGCTTACCACTGAAAGAAGTTAAGCATTCAGCATTTCAATGATTCTTTTTTTTTTTTTAACAGCAGTAGAAGAATGTAGAAAACAGTGACACATTCACCTTAACCTGTTGTTAGCCTTCTGAGAGCAGTCCTCGGAAGTCCTCCTCCAATACCATCTGGCTTCATTTTTCTGGCCTCTACACTTGCATTGATATTCCAAAAAGGATGTATACCTAAAATCAGAAATATTTATTACTTATAAGTCTATATATCTTTACAGTAATACATCTCAAATATTATACTGCATAAAACTCATTACGTAAACTTGTTAAAAATAAAGAATCCAGTACATAGATTATCACCGCAATCATCACTGATGATTCTTAATCAATAGATCTACATCTTAAGAAATTTATACCCTTTTCAAGGCTTGAACCACACTAGAAAAACACTGATCTAATTTTGAGGTTCACATGTAAGTTATCAAGAAGCTGTTGTTGGGGTGCCTGGGTGGCTCAGTCCTTTAGCGTCTGCCTTTGGCTCAGGTCTGATCCTGGGGTCCTGGGATCAAGCCCTGCATTGGGCTCCCTGCTCAGAGGGAAGCCTGCTTCTTCTTTTCCCACTCCCCCTGCTTGTGTTCCCTCTCTCCCTGTGTGTCTCTCTGTCAAATAAATAAAATCTTAAAAAAAAAAGAAGAATTAGAAGCTGTTGTTAGGACAACTATACTCCATTTTAACCTGTGACATCTTGAAGAAGTGGATAGAAGAATCGAAATACACACACAGAGATAATAGAAAAGAGAAAGAGAGATGACAGATAGATCTAATGGGAAGAAATGCAAGGGCAAGTGGGAAGAGAGAAAAGGAGATAAAGAGAGAAAAAGAGATGAAATTATTTTTTAATAAAGCTGCTAAGGTTTAGTCTACATAAGAACAATTTTAATTTTTACATTAAATTGATCGGTTTAGCAACATATGGTTATGTTTAGTAACATACAGACATACCGCCTTTGGCTACTTCAGAACAGGATGTAGTCCTTTGGGATCTATCTCCTTTTAATTCTCCCTCCATGTCTATCTCCCTCCCCCATCACCAGCTTCCCTCTCTTTCCTTAGCATTCTTCTCCTTTTGTGATTTCTTTCACTCTTTCCAATGATTTCTTCCTGGTGACTTTATCAATTTACTATTTTATTATATTGTGTTCCTACACCAATATTCAGCACAGATAGTCACTTTTATAGTGTGATTAACTGTACTTCTGTCAATATAATGGCTGCCCCCTTCCCTCTGGCTAACATTTTAGAGCTTTTTTCTTTTAGGTTAAGCATTGCCTTATCCATCAACTTGTCTTTTAAAAATCTATATGCTTCTGGAAGGGATATATACACTTCTGGAAGATCAAGCCCCTACCAGCTGGAAACCCTTTCTCCCTGACAGTTAGGAACCAGCAATCATAGCTTTGGGCATCTAACAGACATAAAAGGGAAGGCATCTTGACCTACTCTAAAATTTGGAGACTTCTCACAATATATACACAATATAAATTAAGGAATTGATTTTTCCATCTTCAATTAATTGTTTTGGACACACTTTTCATTGCTAGGAACAGCAAAGTTCAGCACTAAAGCATTTCCTTAGCTTCTTTTTAAGACTTGTAGACTCATACACATTCAAGAAATAATCTGAAGAGAACAGTAATCTATCCTTTAATGGAATTTAACAATGAATTTAGCAATCTCTTGAAAAAATAGCCTTAATACACACACACACACACACGATTAAGGACTTTAGGAGTCCTATACATCTGTATCTCTACTCCTTTCTTGCCTAAAAATGCTCCACAACCTACCTTAATAAAAGACCAATCTAGCATTGCATTAGGCAAAGATCATTGCTGGGAAATTTTCCTTAGTATCTACTAAAACGTCATGTTAATGGCTTAATTTTTTTTCCTTTTATTTTATGCATACTGAAGATGAATAGATAATCATGATCCTTTATTTAACACTTTTCCATAATCTCTACTTAAATAGAGGCTATCCCTGTATCTGTTTTCTCTTTTATAATTTATACAACCCTTCAGCAGAAGTCTTACTAAGAATTTTTATTGCTTCTCCTTCCTTACAACCACTCATAACTAGAATCATTATTAAAGCTCATTTTCATATACTGCTTATATTTTCAGGGAAACTTCTCTAGCATTTAGAAAAATATTTTTAATACTTGGCCCTTAAGAAACAGCATTTTTCAATATATCTAGAAACAGAAAATGATTAAAGTTTAAATTCATTAGGCACTCAATAAATGTTTATTGAATTTAGCTGAAGTGTCATGAATTTTTCTATTTTTAATCTTCATTATGATTTATTTTCTATTTTCACTCATTATGAGAAAACATTTCCATATTCCAATAGAGTAGTTAGATTTAATTTTTTCCTCCCTCGGATAATTCTTTATTCTCTGTTATTATGTGTAATATTTCAAACTAAAGTGTTCTTACTCTAAGTCTCCTGTCTCCATGTCTTTTTCTTGCAACAAATAAATGAATTAAACCTCTTCTCCTCTTAATAGTAATTCTTACCACCTACTTGACTTACAGGGACATTGTGAAGATTGATGAGGCCATGAACAAAGCACTTAAAATTCCTTGTTTCTGTTTAAAAAGACAAAAAAAGACTGTATAATGGAAGATAGTAGCATTGTACTTGTTTTTCTGTTTTTCTAGACATCCAACAGTAATTCCTTAAAGGATCCTTTTCTCCCTTTTGCCCTTACAATAAAAATTATGAGTAAACATGAACTTCATAGAACATGGATCCCTGTTAGTAGGAGCTCATTCATTTCTATTTGTTACAGAGGATAGGTTCACCATTGTCCATTCAAATAATAACTAAATGGGGCATGATCCGACCAAATGATTTCAAATTCAGATATAGCAGTTTAATAGTGTATCTCAGCAGTTGGCCATTTCATAGCTAGACCATCAACCAGTAGAGGAAATGCTGTCTCTTAAAATCAAGGACTAGAAAGCTCTCTTGCTAGGAAATTAGAGATTTTCAGGCATATTCTTTACTTTCCTCTATGTTGATTCTCACTTTGTACTATTATTCATCAATCAGTTCCAATGTTTATTTCTCTTGTCATTTTGCATGTGTGGTATAATAAGACTAAACCTGACATCAGGAAACCTGGGTTCAAACCCTTCTCCACCACTTACCAATTGAGTAACCTAGATCAAATGTCTCTAAATCTAAATTGTCTCATATGGGATAGGAAAATAATATTTTCCCTCACTACTCAAAGTTTTTGAGAGGATGGAATTAGAAAATGTAACTCAAGACAGTATGCATTTCAAATTGCTTTGTCTGTATAAGATACAATAATGCCAACCTATCTAGCTTTATTGACACTTTATCCCACAATTCTATGGGTCCCAAATTCAATTATATCAGAATTCTCACATAAGAAACAAGTGGAGGAAAAAGTCGCTGGCAAATTGAACAGGGTCTTCCTATTTACCAGCCTTGATCTACATGTAGATTTAGACACTGTGATGTTACAAGGAGCTTAAGACACCTCTCAATATTTTACATATTCCTTCCAATGCACCAACCAGCAGTCTTTTCTCTACTGACACCTCCCCCTCGCCAGCCCTAGTCTTTCCACCTGAAATGGCTTTCCTTTAGCCATGCCTAGTGAAATCCTACTAATCCTTCAAAACCAACTTAAAAGTCACTGCTTCCATTATATATTCCTCAATTTTTCAAATTAAAAGTAAATTTTTGGATTTCTTTTTGTTCTTGTAGGACCTCTGTTTATATTATACGTACTCCAGTCTCCTCCCCAAGACTATGACCAAATTGGGTTGGAGGAAGGAATTATTTCTAATTCACTGCTGTATCTTAGTGCCAAATAGAGGTACTGGAACATGAAATTTACTGAATAACTCTGTTACCCTTAGTCATCTGTCTCACACAAGTTAGTCTTTTGTTTTTACCATACCTGCTACACAAGACTCTGTAAGGATATAATTTTCCACCACCAATGAATCCAATTTAAATGTTTCAGTCCTTTACTCAAAAGTCTGCATTGTTATCCATTGCTCCCTCTCATCTTTCTTAACTCCTTATATATGACTTACCCCACTGTTCCTCCTTCTTATCATCCTGGAGGATATTTTAAATTCCAATCTCTATTTTCCCATATCTTTTGCATCTCATGAAATATCTTTCTTTATCAATCATTTCAAAATCTAGCTTAAAAGTTTATTCCTTTAAGAAGCCTTATCTGATTAACTCTTACATATAGTTTTTATAAACCCTAAGCTTTCAGACACCAGGCCAGTATCCTTATGAAATGAAGAAGAATGTATGACTCCATACTAGAACTGCATTAGGATATACTGCCTAAAAGCAAAACTACCTTAAGACAATTTATCCATACTCTTCAGGCTTAGTTTGTGAAGTATAAAACTAACTGTGCAGACTTATTTTTTAACAGTATATATACACAAACATTTTTCATCCTTACATTTTGTGTGTGTGAATAGTATTTCTTGAAGTACAGATTTTTGCACTATGCCACGGTTTACAATATGAAAACAAAATGTGCAAGCAATTCCTGGTTATTTATCATAATGTCTTTCTGGAAATCATTTTGTAAATTAGATTGCCATAATGTGAATCAAAATTGCTCTTTGAAAGACTACTGCACCAGTAATGAACTCTGACAAAGAACCCAGAATCAAATTACTCATAGATATGACTAATAGTATTTTAAGACATATTAAAAAGTACAGGTTATTTAATAATTCAAAAAAAGTTTTAATTTTAACAATAAAGTATAACTCATTTTCTATAAAATTTTTTAAAAGACTTAGATCATACACTAATTTTCAAGGGTTCTGAGAGGACATGGAAATATTTTTTAATCAAATCTACCAAGCTGGCTATCATGAACAGTTAAACAGTTATTTTCCTAAAAATTTGTAGGGTACACCCCTCCATCCTGGGATGATGACTAAGTCTTGGGTTTGGCAACACACTTCCCTTATACTGAGCGGCCAAAGGCCCTTGATTTGGGCTCTGATCTATGACCTACAATCTATCGATGATAAAACTGAAAAGCAAATATACAAAGCCCAATATTGCAGGTAAATAGGAAAGAGCACAGGCTTTGGAATAAGTCCACTTGGTTACACATTCCACCTTGTAGTTGTGCAAATAGGTTAGCTATTTAAACTCTAAACTTCAATTTCCATAGCTGTAAATTAAGGGCAATTATACTTAATAACAACTAAGTGGTTGCTCAAAATCAAGTGAAATAAAGTACATGATGTGCTCAGTACGTACCAAGTATATAGTAAATACCAATAAACATTTACCATCATTATATCATTATCATCATTATTGTACAGAGCACATTCACCCACTTACATGTGGTAAATAACCTAACACATGCTGTCCATCCCTACCTCACACCAAGGAACACAATTAAGTCCTCTCCTCAATGCTGGGGACATAATATAAAAAACCTAGACTGACCTCAACAAAGGCCCTTGTAAGCTAGCCAATAGCAGAAAGAATGCTGGCTCTCATAAATTCTTTTTTTTTTTTTTTTTTTAAGATTTTTATTTATTTATTTGAGAGAGAGAGAATGAGAGAGAGCAAGTACATGAGAGGGGGGAGGGTCAGAGGGAGAAGCAGACTCCCTGCTGAGCAGGGAGCACGATGCGGGACTCGATCCAGGGACTCCAGGATCATGACCTGAGCCGAAGGCAGTCGCCTAACCAACTGAGCCACCCAGGCGCCCAGGAATGCTGGCTCTCATAAATTCTGACAGACACATGTCATATGAATAGATATATGGCCTAATGAGCAGTTAATTATTTCTGCATGGGAAAATTTCCAAACTACAATAGTCTCACAGATGCTCTAAGATTTGGAACTTGGAGCACTTGATCTTTCATATTTGTTGAAGTGCTGGAGCCAAGGCAAAACTGAGTCCAGTTTTAGACATTTTTGACTTTGCCTATGGCCGACCCTATAGAATAGCTAGCTCTTCAATACAGAGTCTTAAATTCCTTAATTTTAATAAAAGTATGAGAACTCTATACTCCACTAAGTAGATACTAAGACACAGGAATCTTTCCTTCATTACTAACATAGAATAACCCCACCTAAGGATTTTTTGCCAGAAGTTACCTGTACTACCTCTTTGCTTTTTTTTCTAGAAAACATATTTTTATTAATAATATCTGAAGGTACAAATGGGCAAAGAATAAATACTCCATCATTTCCTCCCCGTACAGCTGTGAGTGACACCACAGGACCTAGTGCGCATTCGGAGTGGGTTTTCAAAGCTTGGGAAGAAGAGAAGCAGCCAGCCTCTGGGCTTTGGGCCGCCTCAGCGGGTCACCTGGGGTGTCTGTGGGAAGTTTGGGCTCCCGGTCAGAGGGGATGGGTGATGGCCACACTGGAGGTCCAGAAGGGGTTTCTGGGCAGCTGCACAAGGAGCCCCAAGCTTAGCAGTGCACCCCAAGCCCTGCTAAGGCTGGAGTGACTGTGCTCCTCGCCCCCGGGCCCACCGCACCCACCGTGTTGCAGGGCCCGGGGGCATCCACCTGCCCACGCTGCCACAGTGCTCACCAGCGGCCAGCCCGCAGCTCCTCAGCCAGCCACGGGGGTTCCTCTGCGCGCGAACCCGACAAACCCCTGAAGACCTGCCGAGGAACCTTCCAGCACTCTGAGCCGGGGAGAAGAGAGAGCACTTCACCGGCCCCCAGAGGCCTCAGCCCCAGTTCTGCAAGGTGGCGGTTCACCTTCCCCCCAACTTGCCGGGGGCCTCACGCGGGTCAAAGGGCAGAAGGAATGCGACCAGCAGGCTGAAACCGCAGCAGATCCGCAGGCACGGCCAGCGCCGCACCACCCTCTGGGCCGGAGTGCCGGCCACTCGCGGCTGGATGCCCTCCAGATCCAGGCCAGCGAACAGAGCCCCCGCATCTCCTCACATCACGATGGCCTTGCCGGCGGCAGAGACCGGTCTCAGACCCCAGGTAACATGTAACCAGAGTCCCGGGCAGGCGACGGTGGGGGAAACACCGGGAACAGACACGCACCATGGCTCACGTGGCTGGGGGCTGTGACCGTGGCCCTGAGAGCGATGGTGGGGCGGCCCAGTCCCCCGGTTGGGGGCAGGAGCGACCCCGAGGCCACACGTGTGGTCAGAGACTAAGAGTCCGCACATGTAGGAGTCCAGGTCGCCTCAGTAGGCGACCCTCCGGTGGGTGTGCTGCTCACACGCTTCCTCCCTGTCCCCACCACAGAAGCAGTTGCAAGTCGTCTGGGCGCCGAGCCCGAGGAGCTCTCTCTCTCCTCGAGGATCCGGAAAGAAAACGTGGAGACCGAAGTACTAATGAAACACCTGGCGTGCGAGCAGATCCACTGGTCGATGATGGCCACGCCGCCATCCCTGTAGAGCTCCAGCTCCTCCCACGTGGGCTCCAACCTCACCATCTCCAGCAACAGCTTCTTCAGCTCCTCGTGTTCCGTCCTGATGCGTCCGTGGCCACCAATACCTTGTCCAGCTGGTGGGTCTTCCTGAGGCTGCAGATCTTCTTCACAGTCCCATCCAGACTGGGCACGTCCTCTCTGTGGCCCCAGATGAAATCTTTTCTCATTTCACGTTGATTTCAGGTGAACTGCGAGGAGCAAAAAGGCTTCTGAAGGAGCAGCCAATTGATTTCCTCAGCACCCACCTGGTTCCTGATCTCTCCTTCCATACTAGAATGAAACCTCTAAATGCTGGGCACCTAACCACCACTGCTACCACTGAAATTCAAAAATATGATATTGACCACCAAGAGCTCTATTTAGAAATGGTAATTAATTTTAAGAAATAGCCTGTAGTTCTCCTAAAGGTTATTTCAACACTAGAGATTGGATTCCTGAACTTGATAAAAAGATACAACTTTATTAGAAAACTGAAAATGAAAGGTGAAAAGTGATGAAGTAGAAAAAGGTTACTTCTACGTATATATACCTACAAAAATATATACCTAACAGCATAGATACATAGTTATAATTTTAAAAAGCACAATGGAGGAAAGAATAGTAAATTCATGATATCTCTCATAATGTGTTTCCCAAGGTAACTTTTGAGTAAGCTTTAATGTCATGATTTTGGCCAAGACTATAATATGTAAAAACTTTTAAGATTTCACAACAAAGAGTCAGGTTTAGTGAGGATATTTGTGAAATAAAAATGTCTAGTAAAAATAAAAGCTTCTCAAAGATATTATAAATCTAACTATAAAAATTACCTAACATTTTATTTTCAGTCATAAAACTCACTTACACATACTTACACAATGTTAACCATGGAATATAATCCATTAGAATCCAGTTATTTATAGCAGAACACACCAGAAAGGACTAGAAACTAAAACTGGTTCCATTCCCTGAGATAGTTCTTAAAGTGTGTTCTGTAGACCACCTGCTTTAGAATTACCTGGGAAGTCAGTTCAGAATGCAAATTCAAGGGACCCACTCAGACTTCTAGAATTAGAATTTCTGGAATTAGAGCCCTGGAATCTGATTTTGTTTTTTTCTAAGATGCCTTGATTCTAAGTGCACTTAAGTTTGAGAATCACAGCAACAGAAGAAGGCAAGTGAAAAATAGTTTGAGCTACAAGTAGGGAAGTTCACTGTAACAGGCAATGAAGAGTATCCAAAGAATGTGGCAACAAGTTACTCAGTCCAAGCAGGCAGCTGGCAAGATGAGGTAGGTATCCTCCACAAGTCCATCAATGCAATTGGGTTTAAAGCATCACTAAATGTTAACTATGTCAATTACCAAATTTTTTAACTCTATGGCTCATTTTTTGCATTTATAAAATAAGAATAATAATAATACTTTAAATCATAGAATGGTTATGAGGATGAAACAATTTAACACACAAAGCACTCAGAGCAACATTCAACACACAATAAGCTTTCAATATATATTAGGTCTTATTGGTCACAAAGCAGTTCTCTTGAGAGATAAAAATCATTGCATCAACTTTGAAAATGATTATTACCCAGTTCTGTGAAACTATTCAAGTCATGAAAATAGAGTACTTTTTACACATGAAGTGACATGTGGGTATTATATATCCTATTCTTAATAATTTGTTAAATAAAAACAATTCATATCTTTTTCTCCTGAAAAGTCAACTCTGAAATTACTATTTTACCAAGTTTGGCTCAGTTGCTAAACAAAATTTCTCATAAGACATCTCCATGAGATAGAATTTTCCCATGAAAATGTGATCACCAGTTGAATTAACCAAGCGCTGTTTCCATTGGATAGAACTTTCTGAAGTCAAGTCATTTTCCCAATTCTTCATCACAGTCACAGCTTAGAATTTTTTTTAATATTCATTTCACAATCAGAGGCTTCTGAAAAAGTCGTTGCCACAGGAATTCCGGTACTTTGTATTACTTACTTCTTCTGTGGAAAACACTGAACTGACTTGAGATAACATCACATAGAAATGAGTCAATCTAAAATTATTGAGTCCTTATCTATGAATACTGCACTGCTAGGAGTAAATAACATATCATTAGGCATATCCCTGGGCTGTTTCTAAGTAAAACTGTGAGATGAAGTTTAACCTTTACATCATCCCCTCCCTTTTGATATATTTCACTTCTGATGCCTTCTCCATCTGCCCTTCCTAACCTAGATACTATTTTTTGTTCTCACCTACCCACAAAGCTTACTGTTACAGTTTTGCCCCACTGGAAATTATCTGTTCTATATCATATCATCTCATGACCCAGTGTTCCCAATAATGGATATAAATTGATGGGCACAGTTTTAGAGGAACTGTTGCAGTTACCCATATCTGAGATTTGGGGGGACTAGTCCTTGTCCCCATAGTTTTCTAATACACTATGAAGAGTAATGGTAAAAAGTATAAGAGGGTGAAAAAGATATTTAAGAGTAGGCAAATCTCTTAGCAACCATTCATGGCGTAATTGTTTCACACCTGCAAAACAAACCAGTAGAAAGAGCAATACACCAAGACCAAAGCCACCTTTAATAGACTAATTTTACCATGTAGACTTTATCTTTCATTGGCTCCCACTCCCACTCAACTCAAGGGTTAGTAATAATTTTACCTTTCCTCTTGAATTTCACTCCTTCACTCTGAGTACATGAAAATGAAAGTCATCAAATAAAATTTCTCTCACCTTCCTGCTTTCTAACCTAAAAAGCTACCTGTGCTTCTCCTAGCTATTCCTCCTTTCCTGAGTATCAAGGTAAAACAGTGTCTTCCTCTTTTTGAAGGTTGATGCCTATACTTGGATTCTGAGTCCTATATATGTCCATCTGACTTGAAGCTTACTTTTTATCAATTACTCCCTCTCTTTCATTGTCTTCAAATGGCTTTCCCCTTATGCTATGTTCAATCTTAAAAATTTCTCCCTTAATTCTTCATTCTTCTCTACCTCCCTTCCCACAGCTTCCTTTGTTTTCTATCCAATTTTCTAATTCCCAACAGTGTCATACAATTTGCTTCTATCCTCCCTTCTGGACGTTTAAACTTTATTGGTGATGGCCACCACTGACTTCCACATTGCTAAATCCCATGGACAAATTTGTAGCAGCTGACACTATTGATTAGCCTTTCCTTCTTAAAACATTGTCCTTTCTTGGCTTCTATAACACTATCCTAAATAAAAGAGTTTTATTTTTAATCTATTTTACTGGATCTTTTCACTCTGCTCATCCCTAAAGTGCTCTATATTGGACCCACATGTATTTTCACCTTACATTTCCTTTTTGTGTTCCAATCTATTTCCATTAATTTATTGTTTACTCTTTTTTTTATTCTCATAAATTTAAATGTATAAAATTGAGTCCCAAATCAGAACCTCTAGTCTCAGATACTTCTGAACTCCACCACCAAACATCTAATAACTCACTGCAATGTCCACCTTGATGTCTTTTTTCCCTGTGGGACATATAGTGATTTAAAAAAAAAAAATGCTATCTATGTAATCAAACATGCCAGAAATCTGGGAATCATTTTGAACCCTCATACTTTCTCACTTCCCATATCCCATCAGAGCACTAGGTCCTGTCAGTCTACATCCCAAAGCCATCTATAACCTATCAACTTACTTTCATCCCCATATGCTATCACTGCCTTAGTACAGATTATATCATCTCTTCCCGTAGGACAAACCTGTTAAAGAAGAAACATTTTAAACATAAAATGATTAATTTTATGCAAATATAAAATGAACATTTTATCAATGATTTTATTTAACTAATTCATTAATGAGGGAACCAATAAGATGTTGTAATGTGGTCAAAGGACAATTCAAAATACCACACTTTTATAGGCTAATCAGGAATGCTGAACTGAATTTATAAATAGTTGCAAAACTGACTTTTTCCACAGCAGGGAGGGAAATTGATTTTCCTTCCACCAGACAGAATTCATTTGCACATCTATGGACAAGAGTCATTTGCATTGCCATGATCCGCAATTTACAGTTTTAAATAGCTCAGACAATGAAAGATGCAAACTCCACTGAAACAAATAACCCATAAGGGTGTGCTCTAGACACCACATACATTTTGACTGAAGACACCTTCTAATGTTTTTGGTCTATTTCAGTCTTCCACAAATTTTTCTGACAGACTATAGCATCTTTACTAAAACTAAAGTCTAATAATTTCTCTCCCCTTTTCAAAATTCCTGATTGGCTCCCCCGCCAACCACAAAATAAAATACAGTCCAACCCTAACTAAGTGGGATGGCCGTCATCATCTCCTGATCTCCAGCTCATTCCACCCTCACTTCCACAGGGACGTTATACCACTGGAAGCTACACCAAAATGCTTATTCTCTCTCAACACCTAGCTCTTTTATACTCATTACCTTTCACATGCTATAACATTTTCCCATAATGTGCTTTTGTCCAACTCATAAAGCCTTATTAATTTCAAAGCCAAGTTCAGGGTCCTATTTTCCAGGAAGATTCTGGACTTTCCAAACAGAGTTAATCATTTCCTCTCTATCAATGCAAATTATTTGTTTTCATATATGACTTCCCTAATAGACTAAGAGCTACCTAGGCACAGAGATTGAAATGTTTATCCTATGGTTATTAACAGTAGAGATGTTAAAATCAGACCTGGGTTCAAATTCTGAATCTATCATCTACTAGCTGAGTGGCATAGGCCACAGTACCCATTTGATCAAACTACAGTCTAGATATCACTGTGGAGGTTATTTTTTAGATGATGTTAATATTAAAATCTGACTTTGAGTAAACCAGATTATAACGTGGGTGAGCCTCTTCCAATCTGTCAAAAGCCTTAGGAGAAAAAGATTGATGTCCCCCCAAAAAGAGGGAACCTGCTACCAGACTGCCTTCAGACTTGTGCTGCAGCATCAGCTCTTCCCTGCGTCTCGAGCCTATTGTCCTGTCCTCCAGTTTTTGGACTTGCCAGCCTCCACAGTCAGATGGGCCAATTTCTTAATGTAATTTTTTTATTACTAGAGCTTTGGGAAATAAATGAGTTAATGTATGTAAAATGCTTAGTACAACATCTGGGACATAACAAATGTCACTAGATTTTATATATTATTATTAATCATTTCTATATTTCCAAGATTTAACATAGTACCTGGCACAGTAAGTGTTTGTTAGTTATCTGGATGGATGAATGGTTGGATGAATGGATGGATGGGTGAAAAAATACATACAGTATCAGGTAAGATATAGCAATCACTTTAAACTCATACATTACATACTTTCATGTTAATTACATGGTATTTAATGTTAAATGTTAAAGGTATTATTCTGAATACTTTACCTATAGAATATAAGAAACTCAGAGAAAGAGGAAGTGTTTGAGGGGAAACTAACAAGTCTAGAGTGTTTGAGAAAAAAAGGACTGGTCTGAGGTTAAAAACAAGAACTACAAGTATATTTTAAAAGGATAGTCAACTCAGGGGTAGGAGAAAGGGGTGATACAAACACTGTCAATGAACTTCCACCTATTAGCCAGTAGATGGAATCCAGATATCCAGTCACAGTAAAGGTCAAAAGCTCCAAGACATTAAGTCAAGCATGAAGATCCAAGATGGGAATTAGAAGGTATAGTTTTAGAGTCATTGTGCTATCATCTGGACATATAAACATGTCCATGTCTTTCCTGTCTTTGTAAACAATAAATGTTTGACACGAAGTCCTTCTTAAACTCTACCATCTTTCTTCCCTTCACTGCCATGCTTCTTGAAAGAAAAATCTACCTTATCTGTCATTCCAATCAAACAAAAGTTGTACCAGGAAGTTAAACAGTCAAGGAAGACTTTTTTCAAGACTATTACCATTGGGATTAAGGCTATTTGCAATAGGGCAAAGAAAATGAACTCTAGTGAAATAAAAGGCAGAGGATATTTTAGCATTGGAGGAGGCTAGTGGAATAGTACTGGAAGATATTGGGGAGAGGGGAGGTTGGTCAATCTGATTAAGCCAGCTGTGTTTACTAATTGGCACTAATGAAAGGCTCCTATCCTTCCATAAAGACCAGGAGATAGAGAACTATCTTCCCTGATTATATGCCAAAGGAATGATTTTCAAGTCTTTGAGAAAGACATTCCTGAGAGTTTATAAAACTCTTAAGAGGCTGGGAGACTTACCTCTAGAAGAAGCAGAGAAAGGATTCACAAATACAAACACTTTTGTAAATGTTGTAAGAAAATAATGGCCAGGGGAAGAAACCTGTCCAAAATTTAGTTAAGCTGAAGAGAACATTAAGGACATCTTGGTCACTTCTTCATAAACCACCTCTTCTTTATCCAAGCAATTTGATCTCTTTCCCCATATACTAAATGAACTTACTTTTACTAAAATCTCCTCACATGCTGACTCTAATCTCAATATAACCTAATATTTATTTTCCTTGGTTTGTCTGTTGCTACAGACTAATATTGCTTTGATCCGTTCTCCTCCTCTTAAATTTCTTTGATTTCTTTACAATATGCTTTCCCGGTTCTTCCATCCCTTCAGATATTGCTTGGAGTGATATCTGTTTTGTTTTTGTTCTTGTTTTAACTTGTTCCAAGTCTTCTACTCTTACCTCTTTTATTTTTTTTAACTGTACATACTGTTGCACTCAGTTATAAAAAAACCTCTTTCACCATCCCAAGGCAAACACTACAACTTTTCAAAGAAGAAAAGATTTTATGTTTGCCAGACACAGAAAGAACATAGCGGTGCATTAAGTGAGCTACAAACTTGTGAAGCAAAGCAATCGTTCTGTGCATTCTGTGGCACTGTAACTTGCAATTCTTCATCAAAATCAAAAGTAATGCAACAGGGGCACCTGGGTGGCTCAGTCAGTTAGGTGTTGGACTCCTGATTTCAGCTCAGGTCATGATCTCAGGGTCATGAGATTGAGCCCCACACTGGGTTCCATGATCAATAGGGAGTCTCCTTGAGATTCTCTCCCTCTCCCTCTGCCCCTTCCCCCACTCACTTGTGCACACACTCTCTCTCTCTCTAAAAATAAATAAATCTTTAAAAAGAAAAAATCAAAAATAACACAAAAGAAAAACTGCCCTTTTGACAAAATCTACCACTACCATAGCAGTGTAGTTCTCTGTTAGCATGACCACTGTCATCATTTCACAGTGACACTGTGCCTCCACTCCCTGGATGATCTCACCTAGTTCTCATCTCCATTTGAGTGTCATTGAAGTATTTACAACTCAACACATCCCAAACTCAGTTTATAATTTTAGCCCAAACCTGCTAATTCCACTATGATTTGCCATCTTATAAATGATACCTCTATCCACACAGTATTCATAGACCCTTCCCTTTTCTGTCACCCCCTACCCAACCTATCACCAAGTCCCATCATGTTTTCTCTCCCTAATAGTTAATCTTTCACATCACTTTACTCCCGTCAATGCTTTGCTTCCATCCTCATTTCTCATCTGGATTGTTTTAGTAGCCATCCAACAAGTATCTCTGCAACCCAAATCCTCTGACTGAAGTACATCCTTCACAGTGCTATCAGAGAAATTCTTTCTAAGCTGCACATTGAATCATTGTTTAGCTTCCTGTTTCCAAGCCTTCGACATCTATCCACTACCTTCATGATAAATCCAAATTCCTTATGATGGCAAATAGGGAAACATAACCTATTAGACCTAGCATTTGTAACATTCAAACATAAAATCTGATGCTATTAATTTAAATTAAACGAAAGAGGGAATCATAGAAAATCATGTGATCTGCAATAGGCACATCATGTTACTCAAATTTTCTACACCATTTTCTACAATGGTTTACAGTCCCTGGAAGCTCAGTGATGTCCCACAGTTTCTCAGTATCTCACAGGAATATTTTCTCAAGATCTCCAGTCAGTCATGAGCCCTAAAAGACTGAAGCTCTTCCCCTGTGCTCCATACCCAGATAAGCAATAAACATCTGATTATATCATGTGGATCTGCCCATTTCTTCTTCTAGCCAATGCCTCTCTGTTGTGTAGGAACTATATAGCTCTTTTTGGATACCTATAATCTCAACAGAGGTGATCTCCGTTGTCTACACCTCCTAACCTTAACACCAGTTATTCCTATCCTATACTGGATACCTCATCACTTAAGCTCTGCACTATTCGTGGATACTTATTCCCAAAAATGAATTCTCAGGTTATTTGATTCATTAAGGTAGTGGTTCTGAAATCTGCATAGACATGAGAATCACCTGGAGCCACTTGTTAAAATAAAAAGTTTGCTGAGTCCCATCCCTGGTGATTCTGTATTTTCAATAAATGTTCAGTATAATTCAAATGGATCTGATCATTGAGCTAGTTTTCAAAAACCTCTGCTAAGGGAAGGATTCTATTCTGACTACCTCTCTACTTTAACACTGATATTGTTAGTTATATATATTTTTTTTTCTGCATTTCTTCCTTACTGGTGAGAGGCAAATAAACTTCAGGGAAATTTTGTGATTTGGGGTCCAAAGCACAAGCTTTCTGGTAGGGAAACTACAAAAACTACCTACCTCTTCAGGTGGCCAAACACATTTTCCTCTGAAATGTCCCTCCATCATAACAACTGCAGGACACTGAGAAAGGCATCAAAGACAGCCAACTAAAAAGTTTAAGTGACAGTTCTTTACTGTTCTTTCTTGTTGATTATATATACTGGAAAACATTCTGAAAAATGCAAAGAATTATGCAACATAAAGCATTATTATTATTATTATCTTAATTTTGATGCCTAATGCATTCCTTTTGCCTGTGGCAGTGTTCAATTAGCCCTGCTATTTCTTAAAGAGGCTACAAGAAATGATGCTTGCAGAATTAGACACTTCAAAGAGGCCCAGTTCACATGTCACCAGTAAGGTTTTCAACAATATTCCTTATGCTCTTTGATACTTGTGGACTACTGTGATATGCTTTATTTCTTTTCAACTTAATCTAGAGGGGTTATCTGCCCATTAATAAACCTTTTTTGTGAATGTCTTAAATTTAACAGCTACTAGGACTGATAGGCCAGAATAATTTTAATAATTTTAACTACAAAACTGCACAAAGAGATAATAATCATAGTTTATGTGGGAGATAGAAGAAGAGGAAAATGTTCTTGAAAAATGGAATCGATTTTGGTCTGACAAGTAATAGGCAAATTTTATCATTATTTAAATATTAGAACCAAGTTTTTTTTTTTAAAAAAGAGTCACAAATAATTCTCTAAGTTCTAGTAGCATTTTAGATTTAGAAGGGATACTGTATAACACGTATGTAAACTAGGATAATCCTCCTAATGTGATCGTGCCCAATAGTCAATGGCAATACAAAAATATATTCCTGTCAGTTAAGAAGTAAGATTATGCTATTTTGTAAAAGGAACCATCATGACCCAAATTGGATTCCGTCTCTGAAATGGCAAAACAGTCTATCCAATGAACAAAAAAAAATCATGAACCAAAATTATGTAGTCCTGGGCATTAACTAAAACAAATTTTCTGGTTTGCCATGGACCTTCATTTTAGTCACAAAAACAACATGTTTCTCAATTTCCTTTATCATATCAGGCTACCAGAAGCCTCTCTAAGCATCTGTTGAGTCCCCACAGATCATTGGATATATTTTCTAAAGGCTCTTCATGTGTTCTAAGCCAATCTTAGAGTCCTATGAATACTACTATCTTCCATTATATCATACAACATTGGAATAACAGGAAACCATGGGACCTAAAGAGCAAGCTTCAAATTCTGGCTTATTAAGTACTATCTGTATGATTAGGATTAGGTTATTTATAGTAATTTAAAATTTTAAGTTATATTTGTTTTTTTAAAGATTTATTTCTTTATCTTAGAGAAAAGGAGAGAGAGAGAACATTCAGGGGGGATGGGCAGAGAGAGAAGGAGAGGAAGAGAGAGTCTTAAGGAGACTATGCACTGAGCGCAGAACCTGACGCAGGGCTCAATCTCATGACCCTGAGATCACAACCTGAGCCAAAACCAAGAGTCGGTCACTTAACCAACTGCACCACTCATGCACCCCTAAGTTATGTTTAAACACATTTTTTAAAAACCATAACTACAGTTCAAGGGAGGAATGGGATAGGATAAACACTGGTCTTAGGAAAAGGAAGACTGGTCTGACAGATCATACGTTGCATAATAATAGGCAAATTCCACCACTATTTAAACAGGAGGACTTTAAATTTTAATTTTAATTTTAAAAAATTCAAAAATAATAATGCAACATATGAGGTCAAATCATTGTGCTTGTGGATTTATGATACTATTGCTTATATTATAAACTGATGTGAAGATTTAAGGAAAAAATTTATGTGAAAATATCTAAGTATAGTGGATCCTCAACAATTTACACATATATATGTGAAACGGGCTCTATAAGTTTCTATTGCTTAAATATGTATTGTAAAGAACTCAGCTTTGCCCAAAGAGAAGTCTGGCTTTGCCCTCAACTTTTGAGATGCAATCTATGTCATATCTGATAGGAGTGTCTTTGTTTAAGGTAGGGGTTAGCCATCCCAGATGGGTGAAACTTGTCACACCCACCAGTCTTGGGGTGGGGACTGGCTATGCCAAAAAGACCAACAGGCAATTTACGCTTTGGGTTGCCCATGCCAGAAAGACCAATAAATCATGTTTTAGTGTGTGATATGTGGGTCACGTGGCATCTGCAACCTAGCATTTTGTTTCAAACACAAGGGCAATCAATCAATCTGTCATGACTATGTAATGGAGACCTCTAAAAATTCTGAACATTAAGGCTAGGGTGAGCTTCCCTGGTTGGCAATACTCTGTGCATATTGTCACACATCGATTCTGCAAGGGTATATCCTGAGGACAAAGGAGGATTCTCATTTGGAACCCACTCAGACTCTGTCCTATGAGTCTCTTCCTTTGGCTGTATCCTTTCCAAGTAATAAGCCATAACAGAGAGTATAATAGTGGTCAGTGAGTTCTGTGACTCCTTCTAGTGAATTATCAAAATTGGGTGAATTTAACCCCCCAGAGAAGTGGGTATGTTTTCCTCCCTTGTGTTTGAGGACCCAGCTTGGGGTCCAGCACACCCACAGTATCATATGATGGTCCCCTCTGCATCTGTCCTCCCAACCTTTCTCAGATGAACAAAGACTAACCAATTTTCAGGGGAATGATCTTGTTCTTCCCTGTGTTGGCCAGAGGTATTGGGACAGTGTGATTTCTGAGTGATTTCCTACAGTGTTTGTTCCTCCCTCCAGATTGGGAGGTGATAACCACCATTCCAGGAATTGTCAATAAATTTTTATTACTTAAGCTGAAAATAAAAAACTGGTGGCTTTGAGAGTTCTCCCAAATTTGGAATTGGTGTCAGAAGTCAGAGCAGTCTTAGGGACACTGTCCTTAAACCCTATAGTGTGCTAATTCTTGAGTAAAATGATTTTTTATCATTTAAGTTCATATAAATGACAATTCTTGACTTTGGATTTTCCATCTGTGGTAAAGTGTTCAAAAAAAAAAAAGATTAAATAGCAAATCACTAAACTCTTCATAAGCAAAGTGATGTATGATTCTACCAATCATAATGTTCTTGACAAAGAAGTTATTACCTAATTTTAAAAATATCTCCAAGTACTTAATCCTTGTTTGGATAAAGATAGATAGGATTCTCTAATTTTTCCTGAAGGCCATACCCATAAGATCTACCAATTATTTAAGATTTTTGCATATTGAAAAGGGTTACACCATCATTAAGGTTTTGTTTTCTTATAAAATCATGATGAATTTGTCTAAATTGCAATATTCAGGCCAGAGTCCTGTGACACCTGACAATTTTTTTTTAATTCAAGAAACAATATCCCATCTACCTTCTTTTAATTTTTGGAAAGCATTTATATCCCACCAAGATCAGTCCTGAGTGTCTATATCATATCCTGGAGAGGCCATTGGATAAAAAAAAAACAGGTGATTAGGGCAGCTCTTTTATTTATAGTATAAAGATTTTTAGAGCTTGATTAAATTACCATCAGTGTTCTCTCCTTTCTCAGCAGTATTCAACTGAGTGTGATTTTTCCCCCAGGGACATTTGACCATGTCTAGTGACATTTTTTGGTTGCAACAGTTGGGGAGAGGAGTGCTACTGGCATCTAGTCGGTAGAGACCAGAGATGCTGATAAACACCCTACACAGGGAGGTTTCCCACAACAAAAAATTGTCCCATCTCAAATACCAGTAGTCCTAAGGTTGAGAGATCCTGTTCTAGAGATGTTATACAATTTAAATCAAACTGAATGTTTTGTCTGAGATCAATACAGAATTTCATCTTGGTTCTTTCTAAAGATATCATTGTTCTTCCCATATTTAATGAGGCAACCATACCTATAGGCCCAAATCAAATACTCTTTCTTATGTGAAGTAAAATCCTGAGGTATTTATGCTTCATAGGGGCTACACATGGGTATCCTTTGGAGAAACTAAAAGTACAAATTTCTCAAGTTCTTCTTTCGGAAATTCTTAATATTTATGGACGGGACCTATGAATCTCTATGTGTGACTACTCTCCAGATGATTCTAATTAGAAACTACCTTTGGGAACTGCTAACCTAGAGAGCCATCTGGAGTCTTCAATAAAAATACAGATTATCAGGCCTACCCTAGAGCCACTGAATCTGAATTTCAAGGGCTAAGACCTGAGAAGTTGTATTTTTAACAAGTTTCCCCAGATGACTCTTATCATCAGGCATGTTTGGGAAACTTTGGCAAAGAGGGTATCTAAAAACTTAGAATCTGTGATCATTGCTTACAAAGAGAGTAGCATCCTTTCATGAGGATGACATAACTAAAAGAGACAAAAATTGTTAAAAGCTAAATTCAGTCTATAGTGCCCCAGAGGAGCAGGGACTATATTATATTTTTGGTTGCAAGAAAATTGAAGTCTGACAGAACACCATGGGAGGAAGTGCTTGACCTCTCCTCTGTGAAGCTATTGTCCCTAGAACTGTTGAAAATATTCTTTGTAGAAAGAAATATCATTAGTAACTTTCCCTTTCCATGGATATTGTAGAGGGAATTTTCTCCACGATTGCTTTGGATACCATGTCCAGATTTGTGAACATTGACATAATGGTCAACAGAGACAATGAAGAACAGCAGACCAGGACCCATGATATGCTTCACCCTCTGCCAGGGTTGAAGCCCTCCAAAATTAGAATTCCCAAGTGACCTCTTTACTCACGGGTACAAGACCTCAGCCTTGAAGTGCACTCCTGCTAGTACTTCTGACTTCTTTTCTCTCAGCTAAATGTCTCCAATCTTTCCACTGCCCAACATGTGACATAATATTGAGCCAAGTCCCTAACATCTGTCTGGCCACGCATAAATGTTCTAGTTAGAGTATCACAGCCCAGAAGAAATGCAGCCTTCTAGTGCAGAGTGGAATGGGGCACATTGTAGATACCATTTCTATTAGTGCAACCTAGCTGTTCCCATTCATGCATCACCGTTGACCTTACCTTAGCTAAATCTCAATCCCTCTTTAGAATCATGTTACACTTCCCGGTCAAGTTCTTCTTCCATTCCCCCACACATCCTAGTCAAAATCTTTATTTAAGGGACGCCTGGGTGGCTCAGTCGTTAAGCGTCTGCCTTCAGCTCGGGTCATGATCCCAGGGTCCTGGGATCGAGCCCCGCATCGGGCTCTCTGCTCAGTGGGAAGCCTGCTTCACCCTCTTCCATTCCCCCTTGCTTGTGTTCCCTCTTTCGCTGTCTCTCTCTCTGTCAAAATAAATAAATAAAATCTTTAAAAAAAAAAAATCTTTATTTAACATTCTATGAAATCCCATCTCTGATCCCCTTATTCTTAGCTGATAACCATGCTCATAATCCATGGAGAAAATACAGGTCTACTGTGTCTCCAACCCACCAAATTAACATCCGACACAACACATACTATCAAATTACCAAATCAAAACCACACATATCAAAGACTTTACATATTTTGATTTCTAGTAATAATGTCAAGCACACAAGCAATCTAGAGGCACAAAGAAAGAGAAGTCTGGGATACCCTGTATGGCTCCCTAGGCCCTTCCTTTCCACATTGGACAAAAGTCATCTGACCCAGAATAGATGAGGTCTCCTAGTGAGGTTTGTGGATCACCTTACATAATCAGAAGGGTTCAATTATGAAACATCTTTATTTTATACCCCAAAGAATTGTAGAACTTATGTGGCATTTTTCATGACCCTTTCCTCATAAATCCATAAATCCTAGATGCATTTCCATAAGCAATTATAAGCCAGGGACGGCCTATAAAGAACATTCCATAGATAAGGACTCTCCTCCTAACAAATATCACTCAAAGGACCAGTTGCCATGTATATAAGGAAATGAAAACAGGTCACCTGCCTTCTTTTCTTTCCCTCAGAAACATCACCCTGGTAATCAGGGGAGAAATGAATCATGGGCCTGATGCCTTAACTCTTTTCTCCCCAACATATATACTTATTCCTTACTTATTTCTGTCTTAGAGAGAGAAGTCCTGCATTATATTAATCAGGTGTTCTGCATGTTATTCTCCCAGTCATTCTTTTTCATTATGCCATCTGATATAGCTTTATTACTATTATTATCATTATTATTATTGTTATTTTGCCTTTTTTCACTTTTATATGATGTCTAATAAAGCTTTAATGTATTCCTATCAGCATCTTCTCCTTAACATATAAATATACTAATTCTCTCCCATTTAAGAACTATTCTTCAATAATTTATTACCCCAGAGATATCTAATATCCTCTCTTTCTTTACTACAACTAGAATTCTTGATACTTGCTTAGACCTAAATGCTGCCTACTGAATATCTCCATATGAGTGTACCATAAGCACCTAAAACTCAGAATATCTAAACCTAAAATTGTCATTTCTAATTTCTCTTCCCCAACATGTATTTCTGTGTCTACTTTCCCCTTTTAGTGAATGGAATACATGTATTCCCACATGTCCAAACTATGAAATCATGTGAAATGTTCCTTTCTCCACTGAGACTGACATCCAGTCAGTCAGTGACTGCCATTATTTGTGTGTCTCCATAATAAATCTCAAGTCCACTTCCCTTTCACCCCCAATAACAGTGTCTTGATTTAAGACTTTATCAGGTGGATTCAATAACAAAATCTAAATCAAGTCATATCCAGCCTACAGTTCTTCATATTTTCTAGTCATCAAAAGAAATCTCATCAAATTCTTTTTTTTTTTTAAGATTTTATTTATTTGACAGAGAGAGATACAGTGAGAGAGGGAACACAAGCAGGGAGAGCGGGAGAGAGAGAAGCAGGCCCCCCGCCGAGCAGGGAGCCCGATGCGGGGCTCGATCCCAGGACCCTGGGATCGTGACCTGAGCCGAAGGCAGATGCTTAATGACTGAGCCACCCAGGTGCCCCTCTCATCAAATTCTAAAATCAGGATACACTAAGTCTAACATATTTTTCTAACCTGCTAATTCAGAAACTTCATCAGTAAAGGAAATTAGCCAGTAATATGGTAATATGATTTATTCTATCATATCACTTGATTGTTACATACTACATGATTTCTTTTGGGTTTTTTTGTTTGGTTGGTTGGTTTTTTTGTTGATTTGTTTTTGGTTTTTGGTTTTTTGACTCTATGCCAGTTCTTACCATAGCCATAAAGTCTTTCTAGTCATCAATTCCCATGGTGACATTTTAAAACAAGCTTCAAGGGGTAAAAAAATCAAGATTTGTTTGAAACTTCAAATACATAATTTGAGTTGGCCCAACTTTACATGCAAATTGCAAATATCTCTCTAGCAAAGCCAAAAGTGACAATTTCTCATCACAGAAATCATGTTTTCAGAATTCTCTTTAACAGTTCCTAAATACTTGGGAGATTGGTCAAACCCAGTTATGTTATTTTACTGAAACAGTAAAATATGTTAAGGACAATGTAGTGTATAGAAAAATAAAAAGTAAAAAAAAGACAACCATAATGCCAAACTCAAAGATAACCATTATATCAGTCAAGATATAATAGGATATATATAGATGTATATTATATATATATATATAATAAAATACTTTTTATCATAAATATATGTAACTTTATATATGTGTGTGTGTGTATAATGAGACTGATTTTAAGGAATTGCCTTCCATAATTGTTGGGGTTTCCAAATCCAAAATTCATATAGTAGGTTGGCAGGCTGGAAACTCAGGTGAGCATTTTATTTCAGTCTTAAGACAGAATTTCCTTACAGGGGGAAACCTCTATTTTTGCTCATAAGCACTTCAACTGATTGGATGAGGCTCACCTACATTATCAAGGGTAATCTCCTTTACTTAAAGTCAACTTGTAGCTACTATCCATATCTGCAAAATATCATCACAGCAACAGTTAGATCTAAATATGTGATTAAATAACTGGGTATGATAGCCTAACCAAAGTAATAATATTATTAGCCATCACAGCCATATAACAATTCCTTTAGTCTTTTTTCTAGGCCAAAGTGGGAAAGCACATGTGAGTTCTATGACAAAACCTAAAAAAAGAAAGCATCTCAAAAGAAATTTCTTGTGTCAAATTAAAAGGTCATGCTAATAACGAAGAGTTTATATTAAATTTTTTTCAATTTTACCTATATACTATTGTAAAAGGAGACACCGACACCTTCACATTCTCAGAGATGTGTTTCATTTGCTAGTTGAATTGTGTGTAGTTGGCTTCAAAAAGAACTCCCAATGATCCGGGAATTTTTTCTGGTTGATGGTCTTGTAAATATCTCTTACGACCTGAAGAGTAACTTCAAGTTCCCTTTTTCAAGACTCATTCTTGGAGTTCTGCCGAAGGAGATAAAAATTTCTACCCAACCTCCTCCCCACTCACATGACACTTTAAAATAATGGAACATATTTTGATTTATAATATCAACATATGCTCAAAGCAGAGCACTTTTCCTACTTCTCCATCTTATCCCCATTTTCTATTTTTTTTCTTATAGGACTGCACTTGTCAGGATGCACTGTGCCACCATAAGTATTCCTATCTTTCATAGCCAGTTATGTTCTCAAAATTGGTTTCATTGTCTCAGGTGCAAATAAAAAGATATTGATGGAGATGGAAAACAACATTCTGGCTATTTCAAAATTGTAGCACCTTTACAGGGGAAAGATATCTATCAGTCATACAAAAGGAGGTTTTGAGTAGGCCATCTGAGAGGTCTGGCTGGGGAGATATACACTCAGATGATATAGATGGGATTTGAGCCACAAGATTAAGTGAGCTCACCAAGGAAGTAAATGTAGAGAGAGGAAAGAAAGAGAAAAGAAGAGATACAGGAACATAACCCTAAGGTTCTTCAGCATTAGGAGGCTCGGAGACAAGGGAAATCAGCAAAGAAGATTGAGAATAATTAGCCAATAAGGTAGGAGGAAACATCTCAGAAGCAAAGAAGATGATATAGCAAGGAAGAACGAATACCAAATGCAAATGTTCCTCTATGTTAAATTGTGTTATTGGACTAAATGAGGATAGGTGTTACCTATTGGATTTGTCAATGATTATTGAGCAGTTTCAGTGGAGCCATAGAAGTGAAAGCCTGTTTAGAACAGGTTCAAGAGAATGGGACAGAGTAATTGAATATGGTACTTACCATCAAGGAAATCCAGTAACTTAAAAAGACAGTATGAACAGGATATCTATTTGCTTATTTATTTAAGATGGGTGAAAATAAAAAGCATGTTTGAAAGATAATGAGAATGAATAGGAAGAGAAACTTTGATGAAATTTGATGAAACACTGATGGTGCAGGAGGAAA
This sequence comes from Phoca vitulina, assembly GCF_004348235.1. Classification (NCBI taxonomy): domain Eukaryota; kingdom Metazoa; phylum Chordata; class Mammalia; order Carnivora; family Phocidae; genus Phoca; species Phoca vitulina. The sequence continues at coordinate 19,423,964 of NW_022589710.1, forward strand.
AGGAGAGATTTACCAAATCTGTATCATTGAGTAGGCAGGAAGGGATAGAATCTGGCACCTTGGTAAAGGGATTGGCCTTTGTTAGGACCAAGAAGAATTATTCATGGTAACAGTAAAGGAGATACAATCCACAGGGACAGAAGCTTGTCAGTGAGTAGATATAAAAGATGATGAGCACTAGCTTCAAGATAGCTCTCATGCAGAAGATGCTGGCTAAATTACGACCTGATAATAGGATCTCATAAGTTAGAGATTATTAATGGAGATCAAGAAAATTCCAAATAAGGAAAAAGAGACTTCCAGTCCTAGCAAGATTGCAAATATCCATTTCTCCCTGTTCTACCCTGCTAAGTACAACTCTAAACCCTGGGATGTCTGGCTGGCTCAGTCAGTTAAGGGACTGCCTTCAGTTAAGTGTTAAGGGTCCTGGGATCAAGTCCCACATCAGGCTCCTTGCTCAGTGGGGAGCCTGCTTCTCCTTCTGCCTGCTGCTCCCCCTGCTTGTGCTCTCTCTGACAAATAAATAAAATATTTAAAAAAAACAAAAAAACTCTAAACCCTGGAAATAATTCAAGAGGCAAGAGGCAATGACAGGAGAAATCTGAAAGGTGGAAAAGTGGTAGGCAAAGTGGTTAGAGACCCCAGGACTAGAGGTCCAGCATATTGGTAGGACATTTTACAACCCTTCACCCAACCAAAGACCATGACACACTGTTACCCAATGGATAACGTAGCAACAGAAGGCAGTCCAGGTAGAATTCTTCCTCCCCTGGATCAGAAAGGAGCCCTGCCATCAAGATCAGGCAAACCCAGCAGGTACTTGAAGGGAAATTGATCAGAAGCTCTACTAATAATGTGGAGCCAGGGAAATTCTCTCCTTCTAGCCAGATCTGAGATTCTCCCACAACATTTCTCCACCTAGAGACACTAGTGGCACCAGAAAGAGGAAATCCCATCACAATAATGTCTAGCCTGGAAGCCTGTTTGTCCCCATGGGCCGAGATGCTCCATCCTCCAGAAGGAGACACGGTATGGCAGGGGCACCAGCAAGGAAGATTCTGCCACACAACTGCCTGTCAGGGAAACTTCCTATTCTTGGTGAGAATGAAACTCCCCCTCCTCTACCCCAGAGGCACCAGGCAGCCTGGCCAAGGAAAGCTCCTTTTGCTCCCTCAGGTAGCTTCAGCAGGAACCAGTGGAAGTTCCAGGATAAAAAGCAGACCAAAATAGCACCACAAAGTCTTTGAAAATTAAATTTTCATTGAAACCACAGCCCATAAAAGTAGGCCAGGATCTGTATGATAAACCAAAGCAGGACAACTGCCTTTTATTTAAATAAAAACTTTAAATATGACCCAGGGGCATCTGGGTAGCTCAGTCAGTTAAATGTCTGACTTGATTTTGGCTCAGGTCATGATCTCAGGGTCATGAGATCAAGCCCCATATCGGGCTCCATGCTCAGTCAGGAGTCTGCTTGAGATTCTCTCTTTCCCTCTCCCTCTGCCCCTCCCCCTGCTCACATGTGCTCACTCTCTCTCAAAATAAACAAATAAATATTTAAATAAATAAGTAAATATGACCCAGACTACCCAGGAGTGGGACTAAATGACTAAAACACAATGAACAAATAAGAGGCAGTTATAGCATAATAATCATTGCCAGGTATGGTAAAAACTTAAATACAAAAAATGAATGTCACAAGAAAGAAAGTATGCAAGTAATAATGATGAAAGCAGGAACCAGCATTTGTTGCTGGTTCTGTACTAAGTACCAATCAAAGAGCTTAATATGGATTAACTATTTTGTTACAACAATCCTATTGGTTAAGTATTATGCTTATTTTTCTTATTTTTCAGATGAGTAAATGAGGCATGGAGCAGTTAATTAACCTGAACTTGCTAAACAGCTCATAAGTAATGGAGTCAGGATTTACTAAATGGCAGTCATGATTTTAACCTTCACTTTCTACCACTACCCTGTATTTGATGAGGGTGGTATAAAGTAGGCTATAGTGGATGTAAAGGGTCATGACTATCATTTTAAGGAATATAGGGTCTATTCTGTAAGCAAATGACTGCATGAGCAAATGTGTATTATAAAAAATAACTCTGGCATAATAGGAAAGATTATTTAGAAGAAGAAAGACTAAAATAAGAAAAGCACAAAATGGCCACCATAAACAAAGCAAAGGATATTTAGGGTCTAAACCTGACAAGTAACAATGTTACTGATGAGAGGCTCTTACCAAGAATAAAATGAGTCTTTTCCAAGAAGACAATAATTCTAAACATTTATGCAACTAATACCAAAGCTTCAAGATACATGAAGCAAAAACTGATAGAACTTCAGGGAGAAACTCTCAATAATCTAGAGAACAGGTGAATAGAAAATCAGTAATGATATAGAAGAAGTAAACGACACTATCACCAATTGTTGATTCTAAAACTGACATTTATAGAACCCTCCAACCAAAAACAATAGAATATTTTAGAACACAGAACACTTACCAAGATAGGCCATACGCTAGGCCATGAAACAAGTCTCAATAAATTGAAAAAATCAAACTAAGTATATTTTATGATAAAAACACAATTAAATTAAAATATCAATGGCAGAAATAAATCTGGAAAATCCCCAAATATTTAGAAATCAAATAACACACTCTCTAGTAACTCATATGTCAAATAATAAATCTGAAATGAAATTATAAAATATTTGAACTGAATGACAGTGAAAGCACAAGGTATTGGAATTTATGGGATGCAGCTAAAACATTGCTGAGAGAAATGCAGAGTACTAAAAGATCACATTAGAAAAGAAATAAAGACTAAATCAGTGACATCAGATTCCATCTAAAAAAAATAGAAAAACAGTACATAAGGAAGTAGAAGCAGAAAGATACAAATAATAAAGATGAGAGAAGTCAATGAATTAAAAAAAATAGGGACATAAATGAAACCAAAGGTTGATTCTTTGAAAAGATCAATAAAACTGATGTACCTCAATCCAGACTGATTTTGTGAAAAAAGAGAGAGAGATACAGAAAGAGACAGAGAAAGAAAACAGTTACCAATATATATTGATATATAAGGTATATATATATATACATATATATATATATACAAATCCTGTGGACATAAAAAAGATAAAAAGATAAAAAGATATGTTATAACAGATACCACAAATAGCCCTACATTTATTCAAGAAATAGAATTTTTTAGTTAACTTTTCTGTGGAAATTTTCCTAAGCAAAAGTCCCACTCAGGGTCCAGACCAAGATGGCAGGACATAGGATGTTCCTGTATTTCCCTCCTTCCACAGATGCACAGATACAGCTACATATAAAGCAATTCCCTCTGAGAGAAATTCAGAAACTAGCCGAATGACTTCTACACACCAGGCAAATTAGAAAATAATTGAAATGGATAAGAAAGTCTGAAACATACTCTTTCTATAAATCCTACCCCAAGGCACAGCACCATATAATCAGGAAGGAACTCTCTAACTTCCAGGTTCTTCCTCAGAAGTAAAAGGCTTGAACCATACATTTAGTGCCCCAACTTTTAAGCCTGTCACCCAGGGCTTGGGCTGTAAATCATCTATTTCTGAAAGCCAACAAGGTTTGCACTCATAAGTCACAGAGGACCATAACAAATAAAAAAGCAGCTGTTAGTCATATAATCACCTTAATAGAGGCAGACAAAATCAACATTCTTTCATGATAAAACTATAAGCAAATTGGATAGAAAAGGAACTTACCTCCGTCATAATAAAGGCCACATATGACAAGCCTACAGCTAATATCATACTCAAAGGTAAAAAGCTGAAAGCTTTCGCTCTAAGATCAGGAGCAGGACAGGGATGTCCCTTTTTGCCACTTTTATTCAACATAGGACTGGAAGTCCTAGCCAGAGCAATTAGGTATGCAAAAGATATGAAAATCATCCAAATTAGAATGGAAGATGTAAAATTGTCTCTATTTACAATGCCATATTTTAAAAGAAAACCCTACAGATTTTACCAAAAACTGTTAGAATAAATGAATTCAGTAAAGTTGCAGGATACAAAGTGAACATACAAAAATCAGTTGAGTTTCTATACACTATAAATGAACTACTGGAAAGAGCAATTAAGAAAACAATCCCATTTATATCATCAAAAACAATAAAATACTTAGGAATAAGTTAACCAAGGAGATGAAAGATCTGTACACTGAATAAGACATTGATGAAAGAAATTAAAGACACAAATAAATAGAAAGATATTCCACATTCATGCATTGGAAAAAATAAATATTGTTAAAATGTCCATACTACCCCAAGTCACCTATAGATTCAATGCAATCCCTATCAAAATTCTAATGGCATTTTCACAGAAACAGAAAAAAAAATCTAAACTTTTGTGGAACCACAAAAAAACCCTAATAGTCAAAGAAATCTTGACAAAGAAGAAAAAAGGTGGAGGCTTCCCACTTCCTGATTTCATACTATACAACAAAGCTTTAATAATAAAAATATTATGTTATTGGCATTAAAACAGATGGATAGATCAATGGACTAGAGAGCCCAGATTAACCCATACATATAACGATCAATTAATTTTCAACGAATGTACCAAGAATATGCAATGGGGAGGGGAAGGCACCTGAGTGGCTCAGATGGAAGAGCATGCGACTCTTGATCTCGGGTTGTGAGTTTGAGCCCCACATTGAGTACAGGGATTACTTAAATAAATAAAAAACTAAAATATGCAATGGGAAAGTCTATTCAATAAATGGTATTCAATAAATTGGATATTCACATGCGAAAAAGTGAAACTGGATCCTTATCTTATATCATACATAAAAATTAATTCAAAATAGATTAAAGACTTGAATGGAAGACCTGAAACCATAAAACTCCTAGAAGAAAACATACAGGGTAAGCTCTTTGACATTGATCTTGGCAATGATTTATTTTTTAGATGCCAAAAGCAAAGACAACAAAATCAAAAATAAATAAGTGGGACTACATCAAATTAAAAAGCATTGGTACAGCAAAAGAAAATCATCAACAAAATGAAAGGGCAACCTATGGAATGGCAGAAAATATTTGCAAAGCACCTATGCAATAAAGAATTAATATCCAAAGTATGCAAGGAATTCATACAATTGCAAAACACACACAAGAAAAACCAATAACCCCATTAAAAGAGACAAAGGAGGGGGGAGGAGCAAGATGGCAGAGGAGTAGGAGACCTAAATTTCATCTGGTCCCAGGAATTCACCTAGATAGCCATCAAACCATTCTGAACACCTACGAACTCAACAGGAGATCGAAGAAAAGAATAGTAGCAACTCTCTGAACAGAAAAGCGACCACTTTCTGGAAGGTAGGACGTGTGGAGAAGTGAATCCGAGGCAATATTCGGGAAGACAGACCGCGGGGGAGGGGCCTCTGTCAGCCACTACCGGCAACTGACAGAGCCGCGGAGTATAATATCGGAACTTTTAGAAGTCTGCTCCGCTGAGGGACGTCGCTCCAGTGACTAAGCAGGGGGTGGAACCCTCGCGGGACAGTGTGGTCTCAGGACCCTCGGGGTCACAGAAGGACCAGGGGTGCCTGAGTGCGGCAGAGCTCCCAGGTATCAGAGCGGGGGAGCCGGCTGCAGAGAGGGAGCCAAGGAGCAGGCTCTCAGCTTGGGGTTGCCATAAACTGTGATCCGTGGCACAGTTGGGCCACTGCTCTCCCAGCAGGGACCCAACAAGTGGCAGATCTGGGAAGACTCACCTTCCTCCCCCCCAGGGAGTAAAGGGAAGCTCACCACAGGAATCTGCTGGGTTGGGAGACTCCAAATGGGGTTGTGGGCCAGAGATAGATATGCTCAATCACAGGCTGGGTGAGCACGGAGTGCGGCCGGAGACCAGGGAGACAGGAGTGATTGACTGCTTTTCTCTGGAGGCTCACTGAGGAGTGGGGTCCCAAGCTCTCGGCTCCTCCAAGGCAGAGATTGGGAGGCCGCCATTTTCACTCTCATCCTCCAAAGCTGTACCAAAAGCTTGCAGGGAAAAAAGGCTCCTGAGAGCAAACCCAAGCAGATTACTTAGCCTGGACAGGTAAGGGCAGGGCAATTCCACCTCCGGCAAAGACATTTGGGAACCACGGCAACAGGCCCCTCCCCCAGAAGATGAGCAAGAACAGCCTGCCAAAAACTAAGTTTACCGATCAATGAGAATGGCAGAACTCCAGCACTAGGGGAATACAGCACATAGAATTCATGGATTTTTTCCCCTGATTCATTAGTCTTTCAAAGTTAATTTTTTTTACTTTACTTTTTTTTCTTTTTCTATTTTTTTTTTATTTTTCTTTTTCCCTTTTTCAACCAACATCTTATCAATCCCTTTTTTAAAAATCTTTTTTATTTTTCATTTTTAGAGTCATATTCTATCCCTTCATTGTAGTTAACCTTATTTTTGGTGTATATATAACTTGTTCTCTCTTTAAAATTTTGGGATAGTTTCTTCTAACCGACCAAAATATACCCTAAGTCTCTAGGGTATGGCTTTGTTCTAATCTCCTGCCTGATCATATTCTCTCCCTTTTTTTTTTTTTTAATTTCTCTTCTTTTTTTTTCAACCAACTTCTTATCTTATCAATTCCTTTTATAAAATCTTTTATACTTTTCATCTTTACAGTCATATTCCATCCCTTCATTTGTATTTACCCTTATTTTTGTACACACATAAGTTTTTCTTTATTAAAATTTTGGGAGGCACTTTCTTCTAACAGACCAAAATATGCCCAAAATCTAGTGTGTGGCAATGATCTATTCACCAGCCTGATCATATTTGATCCTATTCTTTTTTTCTTTTCTTTTTTCTTTCTTTCCCTTTCTTTTCCCCCAGCTTCAGGTCTCTTCTGATTTGTTTAGTGTATATTTTTTCTGGGGTCATTGTTACCCTGTTAGCATTTTGTTCTCTCATTCATCTGCTCTCCTCTGAATAAAATGACAAGATGGAAAAACTCACCTCAAAAAAAAAAAAAGAACAAGAGGCAGTACTGACTGCCAGGGACCTAATCAATACGGACATTAGTAAGATGTCAGAATTAGAATTCAGAATGAAGATTATAAAGATACTAGCTGGGCTTGAAAAAAAGCATGGAAGATACTAGAGAAACCCTTTCTGGAGAAATAAAAGAACTAAAATCTAACCAGGTCGAAATCAAAAAGGCTATTAATGAGGTGCAATCAAAAAAGGAGGCTCTAACTGCTAGGATAAATGAGGCAGAAAAGGGAATCAGTGATATAGAAGACCAAAGGATGGAAAATGAAGAAGCTGAGAAAAAGAAAGATAAACAACTACTGGATCACGAGGGCAGAATTCGAGAGATAAGTGATACCATAAGATGAAACAATATTAAAATAATTGGGATCCCAGAAGAAGAAAGAGAGAGAGGGGCAGAAGGTATATGGGAGCAAATTAGAGCAGAGAACTTCCCTAATTTGGGGAAGGAAGCAGGCATCAAAATCCAGGAGGAACAGAGAACCCCCCTCAAAATCAATAAAAATAGGTCAACACCCCAACATCTAATAGTAAAACTTATGAGTCTCAGAGACAAAGAGAAAATCCTGAAAGCAGCTCGGGAGAAGAGGTCTGTAACCTACAATGGTAGAAACATTACGTTTGTAACAGACCTATCCACACAGACCTGGCAGGCAAGAAAGGATTGGCATGATATATATTGAGCACTAAACCACAAAAATATGCAGCCAAGAATACTATATCTAGCTAGGCTGTCATTGAAAATAGAAGGAGAGATAAAAAGCTTCCAGGACAAACAAAAACTAAAAGAATTTGCAAACACAAAACCAGCCCTACAAGAAATATTGAAAGGGGTCCTCTAAGCAAAGAGAGAGCCTAAAAGTAACATAGACCAGAAAGGAACACAGACAATATACAGTAACAGTCACCTTACAGGCAATACAATGGCACTAATTTCATATCTTTCAATAGTTACCCTGAATGTAAATGGGCTAAATGCCCCAATCAAAAGACACAGGCTATCAGACTGGATAAAAAACAAGACCCATCGATATGCTATCTGCAAGAGACTCATTTTAGATTCATAGACACCTCCAGATTGAAAGTGAGGGGGTGGAAAACCATTTACGATGCTAATGGACATCAAAAGAAAGCTGGGGTGGCAATCCTTATACCAGACAAATTAGATTTTAAACCAAAGACTATAATAAGAGATGAGGAAGGACACTATATCATACTTAAAGGGTCTATCCAACAAGAAGATCTAACAATTGTAAATATCTATGCCCCTAACATGGGAGCAGCCAATTATATAAGGCAATTAATAACAAAAGCAAAGAAATACATCGACAACAATACAATAATAGTAGGTGACTTTACCACCCGCCTCACTGAAATAGACAGATCATCTAAGCAAAATCAACAAGGAAATAAAGACTTTAAATGACACACTGGACCAAATGGACTTCACAGATATATTCAGAACATTCCATCCCAAAGCAACAGAATACACATTTTTCTCTAGTGCCTATGGAACATTCTCCAGAACAGATCACATCCTAGGTCACAAATCAGGTCTCAACTGGTGCCAAAAGATTGGGATCATTCCCTGCCTATTTCAGACCACAATGCTTTGAAACTAGAACTTAATCACAAGAGGAAAGTTGGAAAGAACTCAAATACATGGAAGATAAAGAGCATCCTACTAAAGAATGAATGAGTCAACCAGGGAATTAAAGAAGAATTAAAAAAATTCATGGAAACCAATGAAAATGAAAACACAACTGTTCAAAATCTTTGGGATGCAGCAAAGGCAGTCCTAAGAGGAAAGTATATAGCAATACAAGCCTTTCTCAAGAAACAAGAAAGGTCTCAAGTACACAACCTAACCCTACACCTAAAGGAGCTGGAGAAAGAACAGCAAATAAAGCCTAAACCCAGCAGGAGAAGAGAAATAATACAGATCAGAGCAGAGATCAATGAAATAGAAACCAAAAGAACAGTAGAACAGATCAACGAAACTAGGAGCTGGTTCTTTGAAAGAATTAACAAGATTGATAAACCCCTGGCCAGACTTATCAAAAACAAAAGAGAAATGACCCAAATCAACAAAATCATGAATGAAAGAGGAGAGATCACAACCAACACCAAAGAAATACAAACAACTATAAGAACATATTATGAGCAACTCTATGCCAGCAAATTAGATAACCTGGAAGAAACAGATGCATTCCTAGAGATGTATCAACTACCAAAACTGAACCAGGAAGAAATAGGAAACCTGAACAGACCTATAACCACTAAGGAAATTGAAACCGTCATCAAAAATCTCCCAAAAAACAAGAGCCCAGGGCGAGATGGCTTCCCAGGGGAATTCTACCAAACATTTCAAGAAGAATTAATACCTATTCTTCTGAAACTGTTCCAAAAAATAGAAATGGAAGGAAAACTTCCAAACTCCTTTTATTAGGCCACCATTACCTTGATCCCAAAATCAGACAAAGACCCCATCAAAAAGGAGAATTAGAGACCAATATCCCTGATGAACACGGATGCCAAAATTCTCATCAAAATACTAGCCAATAGGATCCAACAGTACATTAAAAAGATTATTCACCATGACCAAGTGGGATTTATTCCTGGCCTGCAAGGTGGGTTCAACATCCACAAATCAATCAATGTGATACAACACATTAATAAAAGAAAGAACAAGAACCATATGATCCTCTCAATAGATGCAGAAAAAGCATTTGACAAAGTACAGCATCCTTTCTTGATTAAAACTTTTCAGAGTGTAGGGATAGAGGGTACATACCTCAATATCATAAAAGCCATCTATGAAAAACCCACAGCAAGTATCATTCTCAATGGGGAAAAACTGAGAGCTTTCCCCCTAAGGTCAGGAACATGCCAGGGATTTCCACTATCACCACTGCTGTTCAACATAGTACTAGAAGTCCTAGCCACAGCAATCAGACAACAAAAAGAAATCAAAGGCATCCGAATCAGCAAAAAAGAAGTCAAATTCTCACTCTTTACAGATGATATGATACTTTATGTGGAAAACCCAAAAGACTCCACCCCAAAACTGCTAGAACTCATACAGGAATTCAGTCAAGTGGCAGGATATCAGAAATCAGTGGCATTTCTATATACCAACAACAAGACAGAAGAAAGAGAAATTAAGGAGTCAATCCCATTTACAACTGCACCCAAAACCAAAAGATACCTAGGAATAAATCTAACCAAAGAGGCAAAGAATCTGTACTCAGAAAACTATAAAATACTCATGAAAGAAATTGAGGAAGACACAAAGAAATGGAAAAACGTTCCATGCTCATGGATTGGAAGAACAAATATTGTGAAGATGTCAATGCTACATAGAGCAATCTACACATTTAATGCAATCCCCATCAAAATACCATCCACTTTTCTCAAAGAAATGGAACAAATAATCCTAAAATTTGTATGGAACCAGAAAAGACCCCGCATAGCCAGAAGAATGTTGAAAAAGAAAATCAAAGCTGGTGGCATCATAATTCCGGACTTCCAGCTCTATTACAAAGCTGTCATCATCAAGACAGTATGGTACTGGCACAGAAACAGACATATAGATCAATGGAACAGAATAGAGAGTACAGAAATGAAACCTCAACTCTGTGGTCAACTAATCTTCGACAAAGCAGGGAAGAACGTCCAATGGAAAAAAGACAGTCTCTTCAACAAAGGGTGTTGGGAAAATTGGACAGCCATATGCAGAAGAATGAAACTGGACCATTTCCTTACACCACACACAAAAATAGACTCAAAATGGATGAAAGACCTAAATGTGAGACAGGAGTCCATCAAAATCCTAAAGGAGAACACAGGCAACAACTCTTCGACCTCAGCCACAGCAACTTCTTCCTAGAAACATCGCCAAAGGCAAGGGAAGCAAGGGCAAAAATGAACTATTGGGACTTCATCAAGATAAAAAGCTTTTGCACAGCAAAGGAAACAGTGAACAAAACCAAAAGACAACCGACAGAATGGGAGAAGATATTTGCAAATGACATATCAGATAAAGGGCTAATATCCAAAATCTATAAAGAACTTATTCAACTCAACACCCAAAGAACAAATAATCCAATCAAGAAATGGGCAGAAGACATGTACAGACATTTTTCCATTTATACAATGGAATATTATGCAGCCATCAAAAAAACGAAATCTTGCCATTTGCAATGATGTGGCTGGAACTAGAGGGTATTATGCTAAGCAAAATAAGTCAATCAGAGAAAGACATGTATCATGATCTCATCGATATGAGGAATTCTTAATCTCAGGAAACAAAAAGGGTTGCTGGAGTGGTTGGGGGTGGGAGGGATGGGGTGGCTGGGTGATAGACATTGGGCAGGGTATGTGCTATGGTTAGCGCTGTGAATTGTGTAAGACTGTTGAATCACAGACCTGTACCTCTGAAACAAATAATACATTATATGTTAAAAAAAAAAAGAGAGAGAGAGAGAGAGAGAAGATAGTAGGAAGGGAAAAATGAAGGGGGCGAAATTGGAGCGGGAGATGAACCATGAGAGACTATGGACCCTGAGAAACAAACTGGGGGTTCTAAAGGGGAGGGGGTGGGGGGATGGGTTAGCCTGATGATGGGTACTAAAGAGGGCACATATTGCATGGAGCACTGAGTGTTATACGCAAACAATGAATCATGGAACACTACATCAAAACTAATAATGTAATGTATGGTGATTAACATAACATAATAAAATAAAATTTATAAATAAATAAATAAATAAATAAATAAATAAATAAATAAATAAAATAGACAAAGGACCTGAATAAACACTTTTCCAAAGAAGACATAAAAATGGCCAACAGGTACATGAAAAGGTACATGAAAAGGTGCTCAACTTCAGTAATTATCAAGGAAGTATAACTCAAAACCAAAATGAGGTATCACTTCACAATTCAGTTGTTCAGATGTCTATTATCAAAAAGATAAGCAATAACAAATGCTGGAGAGGATGTGGAGAAAAGGAAAACTTGGTCACTATCAGTAGGATTATAAATTGGTACAGCCATTATAAAAAGACTATGGAGGTTCCTTGAGAAATTAAAAATAGAACTACCACATGATTCAGCAATCCCTCTTCTTTGTATACATCCAGAGGAAATGAAATTATTACCTTGAAGAGGTGTGTACTCCTATGTTTATTGCAGCATTATTCACAATAGCTAAAGTATGGAAAGAACCTAAGTGTCTATCAAAGGATGAATGAATAAACAAGATGTGGTATATATACACAATGTAATATTATTCAGATATAAAAGGAAATCCTGCCATTTGTGACAACATAGATGGACTTGAGAGCATTATGCTAAGTGAAATAAGTTAGACAAAGAAAGACAAATATTGTAAGGTATCATGTAAATATTGTACGATATTATTTGTACATGGAATCTACAAACTCAGGACAGTAGAATGGTGGTTGCTAGGGGCAGGTAATGGAGGAAATGGGAAATTTTGGTTAAAGGGTACAACCTCCAGTTTTAAGATAAATAAGTTCTGGGAAACTAATGTACAGAATGCTGAGTATCATTTAAAAATACTGTTATATACTTAAAAGTTGCTAAGAAAGATCTTAAGTTGTCTCACTAACAAAAATAAATTGTAATCATGTGAGGAGATGGATATCTTAACTAAACTTATTGTGATAATTAGTTTACAATATTACATGTATCATATCATCACATTGCCCACCTAAAACTTACACTATGTTATTAGTTAATTATATCTCAATATAGCTGGAGAGATAGAAAATTAAAAAAGCAAATACAAAAAAAATTTTTTTCAAAGAAGAGGAACCACAATAGAAAATCTAAAATAGACCTGGGGAAGATGGCAGCAGAGTAGGAGGACCCTGGCTCACCTCATCCCATGAATACAACTAAATCACTATAAAATCATCCTAAATACCCCACAAATTTGACAGACTCTAGCAGAAGTCTAGCAGAACAAACCTGACAACTAAAGGTAAAGAAGAGACCACATCAAAGAAGATAGGAAGTGTGGAGACATGGTTTAGGGGAGAAACAGAACCTGGCTGCTGCAGATGGGAGGGAGTGGCAGTCATGGAGAAGGGCTAGAGAGAGGGGAGCACATAGGAGAATGAACAAGGAGAATGTTTCCCCATAGCCATTGGGTTAGAAAGTGAGAAGAGCTGAATTTTGTGAGCTCTTGCAAGTGAGGGGCATAAAGCCTGAAGTTTTAAATCTCAGTAGGCTGGGAGAGTTCAGAGGCATTGGGGCTGCTCTTGGAAAGAAGGTGGGCAAACAACCTGAGGAAATAGAGCATGGAAACAGCAATCTGAAGAGTGCCTGGGGGCACAGTGAGGAGTTTATTTGTTCTTCTTGGAGTATGTCCCTAAGAGGCAGTGTTCATGGACAAAATTCTCCAGGAACAAAGGAGCTAGCTGGTGCCATTTCCCTCCCACACCCCTCAGCATAAGTACAGGGCCACCTGTGGAAACTAGTACAGTGTGGACAATGGCTGCCTAACTTGCTTACACCAAGCTCCCCAGTACTCCAGTGGAACTGCCTTTCTTAGTCACACTTCAGTCCCAGTATGGTGGGCCCCTCCCCCAGAAGACCAGGACAAACCCCTGCCCACACCATGTCTCCCAACCAGATAGTTTTGTAGGGCCTCAGTTCCAGTGGAGGTGGTGACAGCTCTTATTTCACAAGCAGACCAGAGTATACCTAGTTAAAACCTGCCATATTCAGGCCAGGGACCAAACACTGCCCACAGCAGGCAAGCAGAGCCTCTCCAGATGACTTCCCTGAGGGACAGAACAGCCAGAACACAACAATAGAGTGCATGCAGCACACACCAGATACACTCCCTGAAGCACCAGGTCCTGGGCACTACATGACCTCTCCTTCCTAAGGCCATTACTTTCAGGAGCAGGAGGTCTAACTTGCATTTCTAACACACAGAGCAGGCAGAGACTTAGACAAAATGAGAAAACAGAGGAAATTATCCCAAATGAAAAAAAGAAAAAGAAAAAGATAAGGCTATGGTCAGAGATCTAAGTGAAATATATATAAGTAACATGCCTGATGGGGGATTTAAAGCAATGATCATAAGGATACTCATTGGACTTAAGAATGGAAGAAATCAGTGAGACCCTTACTACAGAGATAAAAGAGTTTAAAAAAAGAATCAATCAGAGAGGAAAAGTACAATAAATGAGATTAGAAACATGCTTGATGCAATGAACAGCAGGTGGAAGAAGAAGAAGAATGAATTAATGACCTAGAAGACAAAACAATGGAAAACAATGAAGCTGAACAAAAGAAAGAAAGAATTATGCAAAACGAGAATAGACTTAGGGAACTCAGTGACTTTATCAAACATGGTATTATGTTTGTAATAACATTTGTATCATAGGAGTCCAAGGAGAGAGAGAAAAGGGGGCAGAAAATTTATTTGAAAATATAATAGCTGAAAATTTCCCTAATCTGGGGAAGGAAACAGATATCCAGATCCAGGAGATACAGAGAACCGCCAACAAAATCAATACAAGCAGATCCTCACCAAGACATATTATAATTAAACTGGCAAAATACAGTTATAAGGAAAAAAATCTTGAAAGCAGCAAGACGAAAGAAGACTGTTACTTATAAGGGAAAACCCATAAGGCTCTCAGCAGATTTTTCAGCAGAAACTCTCTAAGTCAGAAAGGACTGGCATGATATATTCAAAGTCCTGAGTGGGAAAAATCTGCAGCCAAGAATACTCTATACAGCAAGGCTACCATTCAAGATAGAAGGAGAAATAAAGAGTTTCACAGACAAACAAAAATTAAAGGAGTTCATGACCACTAAACTACCCCTGCAAAAAATATAAAGGGGACTCTGTCAGTGGAAAAGAAAGACCAAAAGTGACGGTATGAAGGTAGGAAACACAAAAGCAGTAAAAATGAATATTTCTATAAAAAATTAGTTAAGGAACTCACAAAATAAAAGGATGTAAAATATTACAAAAACTACCTAAAACTTGGGGAGGACAACAGTAAGGAATGGATTCAAACATAAACAACTATCAACTTAATATGGACTGTTATATACAGAAGATATTGTATACAAACCTAATGGTAACTACAAATCAAAGTCACTAATAACTATGCAAAGAATAAAGAGAAAGAAATACAAATATATCACTAAAGAAAACCAGCAAACCACGAAAGAGACAAAGTTAAAGGATCAGAAAAAATCTCCATAGACAACCACAAAAACAAGAATAAAATGGCAATAAATACATACCTGAATAAATAAATACTTTGAATGTAAATGGACTAAACACTCCAAACAAAACACATAGTGTGTCAGAGTGGATAAAAAAATACCCATCTATATGCTGCCTACAAGAGACTCATTTTAGACCTAAAGACACGTGCATATTGAAAGTGAGGGCATGGAGAAACATTTATCATGCAAATGGAACTCAAAAGAAAGCCAGAGGAGCAATACTTATATCAGACAAACTAGACCTTAAAACAAAGACTGTAATAAGAGACAAAGAGCACTATATCATAATAAAGAGGATAATCCAACAAGAAAATGTAACAATTGTAAATATTTATGCATCAAACATGGGAGCACCCAAATGCATAAAACAATTAATAATAAACATGAAGGAACAATCTATAATAATACAAAAATAGGAGACTTTAACATCCTGTTTACATCGATGAACAGATCATCTAAACAGGAAATCAACAAAGAAACAATGTTTTTGAATGGACACTCTGGACCACACGGACTTAACATATATTCAGAGCATTCCATCCTAAAATAGCAAAATATACATTTTTTTCAAGTGCACATGGAACATTCTCCAGAATAGATCACATATTAGGCTACAAAACAACCCTCAACAAATTCAAGAAGATTGAAGTCATACCATGTACCTTTTTCTGACAACAATGCTGTGAAACTAGAAGTCAACCACAAGAAAAATCTGAAAAGACCACAAATATATGAAGGTTGAATAACATACTACTAAACAATGAATGGGTCAACTAGGAAATTAAAAGATGTAAAAAAAAAAAAAAATACATAGAAACAAATGAAAATGAAAATACAATGGCCTACAACCTTAGGGATACAGGAAAAGTGGTCCTAAGAGGGAAGTATATAGCAATACAGGCCTATCTCAAGAAGCAAGAAAAGTCTCAAATAAACAACCTAACCTCATATTTAAAGGAGCTAGAAAAAACAACAACAACAAAAAAACCTAAAACCAGCAGAAGGAAGGAAATAATAAATAGAGCAGAAACAAATGACACAGAAACTAAAACAAAACAAAACAACAATAGAACATATCAATGAAACTAGGAGCTGGTTCTTTGAAAAAATCGGTAAAACTGATAAGCCTCCAGCCAGACTTAGCAAAAAGAAAAGAGAAAGGACTCAAATAAATAAAATCACAAATGAGAGAGGAGAAATAACACCACTACAGACATATAAACAATTATTAAGAGAATATTATGAAAAACTATATGCCAACAAATTGGACAACTTACAAGAAATGAAAAAAATCCTAGAAACAAATAAATTACCAAAACTGAAACAAGAATAGAAAATTTGAACAGACTGATAAACAGCAAAGAAATTGAATCAGTAATCAAAAAACTTCCAACAAAAAAAAAAGCCCAGGACCAGATGGCTTCACAGGCAAATTCTACTAAACATTTAAAGAAGAGTGAATACCTATTCTTCTCAAACTATTCCAAAAAATAGCAAAGGAAAGAAAACTTTCAAATTCATCCTATGAGGCCAGCATTAACCTAAAACTAAAACCAGATAAAGACACCACCAAAAAAGAGAACTACAGGCTAGTATCTCTGATGAACATAAATACAAAATCCTCAGCAAAATACTAGCAAACCAAATCCAATAATACATTTAAAAAATCATTCACCATGATCAAGTGGGACTTATTCCTGGGTTGCCAGGGTGGTTCAATACTCGCATATCAGTCGATGTGATATGTCCCCATAAATAAAAGAAAGGATAAGAACCATGTGATCACTTTAATAGATGAAAAAGAAGCATTTGACATAGTACAACATAAATTCATGATAAAAACTCTCAACGAAGTAGGTTTAGAAGGAATATACCTCGACATAGCAAAGACCATATGTGAAAAACTCACAGCTAACATCAATCTCAAATGGGGGGAAACTGACAGCTTTTCCTCTACAGTCAGGAATAAGACAGAGATGTCCAATCTCACCACTTTTATTCAACATAGGACTGGAAGTTCTGGCTACAGCAATCAGACAACAACAACAACAACAACAACAACATAAATAAATAAATAAATAAATAAATAAATAAATAAAAAATAAAATGGCATCCAAATTGGCAAAAAAAGAAGTAAAACTTTCACTATTTGCAGATGACATGATATAATATATAGAAAACTCAAAAGATTCCATCAAAAAACTACTAGTACTGATAAATGAGTTCAGCAAAATCACAGAATACAAAATGAACATACAGATATCTGTTGCATTTCTATACACCAGTAATGAAGCAGCAGAAAGAGAGATTAAGAAAACAATCCCATTTACAATTGCACCAAAAAACAACAAGAAACCTAGGAATAAACCTAACCAAAGAGGTGAAAGACCTGTACTCTGAAAACTATAAAACACTGATGAAAGAAATTGAAGGTGACACAAAGAAATGGAAAGATACTCCATGCTCATGGATTAGAAGAACACATATTATTAAAATGTCTATACTACCAAAAGCGATCTACACATTTTATGCAATATCTATCAAAATACCAACAGCATTTTTCACAGAGCTAGAATGATCCTAAATTTTGTATGGAACCACATAAAACCCAAATAGCCAAAGCAATCTTGAAAAAGAAAAACAAAGCTGGAGGCATCACAATTCCAGACTTCAATTTATATTACAAAGCAGTAGTAATCAAAACAATATGGTACTTGGCATAAAAATGGACACAGATCAATAGAACAGAATAGAAAACCCAGAAATGAGCTCACAATTATGTGGTCAATTAATCTTTGACAAAGCAGGAAAAAATATCCAATGGGAAAAAGACTGTCTCTTCAAAAAATGATGTCAAGAAAACTGGACAGCAACAGGCAAAAGAATAAAACTGAACCACTTTCTTTCACCATACACAAAAATAAATTCAAATGGATTAAAAACCTAAATGTGAGACAGGAAACCACAAAAGTCCTTGAAGAAAGTACAGGCAGTAATTTTTCTGACATCAGCCATAGCTACATTTTTTTGATAGGTGTCCCAAGGCAAGGGAAGCAAAAGCAAAACTAAGCTATTGGAACAACATCAAAATAAATAACTTCTGCAAAGCAAAGGAAACAAGCAACAAAACTAAAAGGCAACCTAGGAAATGTGAGAAGATATTTGCAAATGACATATTCAAAGAGGATTAGTATCCAAAAAATATGTAAAGAACTTATAAAACTCAACACCCAAAAAATGAATAATCCAATTAAAAATGGGCAGAACACATGAAGAGACATTTCCCCAAAGAAGACATACAGATGGCCAACAGACACATGAAAAGATGCTCAACATCACTTATCAGGGAATTGCAAATCAAAACTACAAGATATCACCTCACACCTGTCAGAATGGCTAAAATCAACAAGAAACAACAGGTGTTGTGAAGATGTAAAGAAAGGGGAACTCTCATGCACTGTTGGTGGGAATGCAAACTGGTGCAGCCACTCTGGAAAACAGTATGGAGGTTCCTCAAAAAGTTAAAAATAGAACTATCTTATGATCCAGCAATCACATTACTAGGTATTTACCCAAAGAATATAAAAGTACTAATTCAAAAGGATACACGTACCCCGATTGTTATAGCAGCCTTCTTTACAATAGCCAAATTATGGAAACAGCCCAAGTGTCCATCAACTGATAAATGGATAAAGAAGCTGTTATATATATATATATATACACACACACAATGGAATATATATATATATATATATATATATACACACACACACAATGGAATATTAGCCAGAAAAAAAGAATGAAACTTGCCATTTGCAATGACATAGATGGAGCTAGAGAGTATAATGCTAAATGAGATAAGTCAGTAAGAAAAAGACAAATACCACATGATTTCATTCATATCTGCAATTTAAGGAACAAAACAATCAAACAAAGGGGGGATAAAAGAGAGAGAGAAACCAAGAAACAGACTCTTAACTATAGAGAACAAACTGATGGTTACTAGAGGGAAGGGGAGAGAGGTGTTGGGGATCAAGGAGGGTACTTGTCGTGGTGAGCACCAGGTGTTGTATGGAAGTGTTAAATTATATTATATACCTGAAACTAATATTACACTCTATGTTAACTAACTGGAATTTAAATAAAAACCTTAAAAAATCTAAAATAGAAAAAGAAAACTTCAAATTTAAAAAAAGGCATTTAACTGGATTTTAAGTATACCAGAAAACAAAATAATTTAAAGGATTTGGAAATATCAAAAAAGCAATCCTCATTCAAGAAGTCTAGGATAATGTTTCCCAACCTCAAATCTGGCACATATTAAAAAAATATTGTACTCACAAAAATTTTTATAAAGTTCCAGAAGAAAAATCACTTAAAAATGTCACATGCTCTTATTGTACACACTGTACAGAGGTAATGAAGAATGTGAGAAACATCTAACAATTATAGGGCATCAAAGTTTAACAAGGTCTGGAATCATCAATCTAGAGTTTTTACTAAACAGGGAAATACACTAACGAAATTAAATTTTTAAGAGAATAATCTCATTATTTCAGCATATAGTAACTAAATTATAGTATAGCTAAAGAAAATATTTTCCCAAAAGTGGCCATAACCATAGAAACCAAGATGTCATTTATTAACAGACATCTTATATTAATCCATAATTACTCTTTAAAAATGTCAATAGCTTATCCAGTAGTCCCCCATTACCCACAAAGGATACCTTCGGAGATCCCCAGTGAATGCCTGAAATTGTGGATAGTACCAAGTCTTATGTATACTGTTTTTTCGTATTCATACATACCTACAATAAAGTTTAATTTATAAATTAGGCACAGTAAGTGATTAACAACAATAACTAATAATACAATAGAACAATTATAACAATATTCTGTAATAAAAGTTATATGAATATAATCTCTTTCTATTTCAAATATCTTATTGTACTGTACTCACCTTTCTCCTTGTGATGATATGAGAGGATAAAATGCCTACATAATGAGATGAAGTGAAGTGAATGGTGTAGGCATTGTGACGTAGCGTTAGGCTACTACTGACCTTCAAGGAAAGATACATCAGAAGGAAAACATGCTTCTGGACCACAGCTGATTGCAGGTAAGTGAAACTATGGAAAGCAAAACTGCAGGTAAGGGGAGACTACTGTACTACAACTAGTCATTCAACTTTATGCAAGTTTCTCTTTATCACAAGTTCAGAGTACAAAAAATGAGCCAAGCTTCCAAAGGATTCATCACATTCTAAGTTGAAATGAAATTAAAACTAAGTAGAAATATGCCCTCAAGGCCATCTAAGTGTACTTTTCTTTATGTTTACACACCTTTTAAAATACTTTATCCAGGCTATCTTCATTAAAAAGAAGATTTTTACAAAGGAATTAAGTTTCCCTATCCAGATATGGAAATGTAAAACATGCAAGAAGATAGGGATGAAAACAGGAAAGAAATGCTGGCCTCAGAAGGAATCAAATATAAAGAGAATTAGAGATATTATGTATTATAATAAGGAGAAAAAAAACACATACCTTTAGCTATATGACTAGAACTCAAGGAATTTAGATGAGAGAACTGCAGCAAAAAAACTGCCTTTTCCACTACAAGCTACATGTAGTGAAAAGTAAATATAGCTATAGAGTGTATTTTACCATTTTCAACAGGGTTTATTATAGAAAGGATATTTTAAGTAATTATTTCAATCAACAACTTACTTTGTTTCCAAATGGGTATTTTATATATGCTAGATTTGAATGAAAATAACACAGTAATTTTAAACCACTAGTTTTTATTGTTCATTTTCCAACCAGTGGTCCACGTCTTGGGGTTTCCTTTTATCTCCCTATTCACAAAGCTACTTCCAAATGCCTACACTTTTCTAGCGTGTTTATGTCCCCTAGCTTCTGATTGCTAACTTTAAGACCTGATTACAGCTGAGGAAGAGGCCTCTATTTTATTTCTATATGAAAGACACCCTCCACTTCGAAGGCCGGGACCTGTTCTTTCTTGATATTAGACAAATCTTCAGGGGCAGGATCCAGTTCTAAAGGCTCTTCAAGTTTTTGCTGATCTTCCAAAACCAGTGATTCTAATTTTACCACTGGGACATCTGTTGTCTGGAGAGATTGATATTCAGTAGACATATGGTCTACCAAAGCCTCATTTACAGCAATGTGTTCAGATGGTGGAGGCTGAACTTTAGCAAGGACATCTTCTATAGAGATTTGTGTAATAAAGTCCTCTTCAGCTGCCGGAAACTATTTGTCAACAGGGACCATTTCTAAAGTAGTTTCTTCATCTGATGGATGAAGTTCAATGAGGACTCCTCCAGCTGGTGCAGACCAAACTTCAGCTGGGGTATCTTCTTTAGGGACCTCCTCTGCTGGTGGAGACCAAATTTCAGCTGAGGTGTCCTCAGCTGGTGCAGACCAAACTTCAGCTGGGGTATCTTCTTCAGGGAACTCCTCCGCTGGTGAAGACCAAATTTCAGCTGAGGCCTCCTCAGCCGGTGGAGACAAAATTTCAGCCGAGGCCTCTTCTGCAGGGCCTGCCTCAGCTGGTAGATACCAAACTTCATCTGGGGCCTCTTCTGCAGGAGCCTCCTCAGCTGGTGGAAACTGTACTTCATCTGGAGCCTCTTCTGCAGGAGCCTCCTCAGCTGGTGGAAACTGTATTTCATCTGGAGCCTTTTCTGCAGGAGCCTCCTCAGCTGGTAAAGACCAAATTTCATCTGGAGCCTCTTCTTCAGGGCCCTCATCAGCTGGTGGAGACCAAACTTCACCTTGGGCCTCTTCTGCAGGAGCCTCCTCAGCTGGTAAAGACTGAACTTCAGGAGATGTCTCAGCTGGTGGAAGCTGAACTTCAGTTGGGACCTCTTCTGCTGGGGTCTCCTCAGCTGGTGGAGACTGAACTTCAGGAGATGTCTCAGCTGGTAGAGGCTGAACTTCAGTTGGGGCCTCTTCTGCAGGGGCCTCCTCAGCTGGTGGAGACTGAACTTCAGGAGATGTCTCAGCTGGTGGAGGCTGAACTTCAGCTGGGGCCTCTTCTGCAGGGGTCTCTTCAGCTAGTGGAGGCTGAACTTCAGCTGGGGCCTCTTCAGAGAAGGCCTCCTCAGCTGGTGAAGACTGAACTTCAACTGGGGCCTCTTCTGCAGGGGCCTCCACAGCTGGTGAAAGCTGAAGTTCTGGGGCCTCTTGTGTAGGAGGCTCTTCAGCTGATAGAGGCTGAACTTCAGCATAAACCTCTTCTGAAAAAGCCTTTTCAGCAGGGATAGACTCTACTTTAGCAGGGGCCTCTTCTGCAGGAGTCTCCTCAGCTGGGGAAAGCTGTACTTCAATAGAAGCTTCTTCAACTTTTGGAGACTGAACTTCATCAGGAGGCCCTTCTGAAAGAGCCTCTTCACCCAGTGTGGGCTCTACTTTAGCAGGGGCCTCTTCTGCAGGAGCCTCTTCAATTGGTGGAGGCTGAAGTTCAGTTGGGGAGTTTTCTGTAGTAGTCTCCTCAGCTGGCAGAGGTTGCACTTCAGCAGAGATCTCTTCTGCAGTGGGAGGCTGTACTTCACCTAGAACATACTGCTCATCTTCTGAAAATTCCAAAGAACCTTTTTTGCTTTGTTGACCAAATATAAATCTGCTATGTATCTGCCCAATTGCTTCATCTTTACTTGTTGAGGGTTGCAATTCAGTATGTTCACTAATGAAAAACTTCCCTGAGGATTTACGTTTCTGCACAACTTCATTTGACTTTGAAAAAGAGCTATCTGGCCTGCCAATAACCATTATTTCTGTTTCACTAAAGTACGTCTGCTGTTCCTTGTCCACTTTTTCTTTTTGAGGAATGTTCATCATTGTCCAGTCTCCAGTACAACTAGTCTGCTGAGATCTGTCTATTTTGAATTGAACTGAATGTCTGCTTGGTGGAATTTCTACTTCCTGAGCACCCTCTGGAAAGTCAGGGACTGCTTCTCCAACAGCAGCTGGCTTTTCTTCAGGTATCACTGTTTCACTAATTGACATGATTTCTTCTTTTTTCTCTTCTACAGTAGCGTCTGTTTGCAGAGATTTATCAGTCATATCCTGTACACGTTTTCTCTTTGTCCAAGTTTGCTGAAGTTGAGAAGATACTCTGAGAGACTCATAGTTGACTTTGCTTCCAGGAATATTACCAATACTAAGGGTAGCTTTAGGGCCAGATGATTGTGATATAGGCAAGTGTTTCTTTTTCTCTGTCACTTCAGTCTGCTGGGATTTGTCTACCATTGGTTGGCTGGGTCGTCTTCTCTTTCGAATTTCTTGTCTCCCTGCTGAGATAGGCTGATCAGGTTCATCACCTTCTTCCATTTCTAAAACTGGTGAATTTCAAACATATTACTCTTCAAGTAATTAATCATTAAGAATCACAAATGTACCAGACAGGTAAGCCTTTGTCTTTCTTCATTAAGTGTTGTTCTGTTGAGCTACCTTAGAAAAAAGTAATTAATAAATTACTACATTCTGTACTACACTCTTGTTGGATCCCACCTTACTCAGTAAGCATCTCTCTTGTTTAGTCTCTCATATGACTAATCTCACTTCTAGAAGTTTCCCTTAAAGGTCTATGACATCACAGTCAATTCTCCCTACAAGGTTCCATTGGTGGTGTTCCAAGCACATTTTAACTTGGTATAAACACTCATAAACAATGGCTACAAGTGAGAGAGCTACTATTTGAAACATCAAGTTGAAAAAAGCATTTGTCTATCAGAGGAACATCAAGTAAACTCCAGTAATGTTGCTTCCTAATAGTTGAAAGTGATGTTTTTGAACTTTCAATTCTGTTATTTTCATCCTACTATCAAAGACAGTTATATTGCAGAACTCAGAATGCTGCAGCCTATTTTCAATTGTTGGAGAAAACAAATGATATATGTATGTGGCAATGTTCTATCAAAATGTATACTTACCTGATTTAGAAGAAAGTGAATATTGTTTTAAAATTTTGAGTTCTGAGGTCCATTCCATGTAAACTCCATTCCTCTGTCCTCAGCACTCAGGAACTACAAGAGCCTACTATCTATATTGGTAGTAGGCTATATATATATATATATATATATATATATACTACCTATATATTATATATATGCAAATATGTTACCTATATATATAGCATATTTGCATTCTCAAACAACTTGAGATATTTTTATTTTCAACTATTTCAGAAAATAGTTCCACCCAAAGTTTGCCAAATAAAAGAATGTTAAGTCTAAAGATCTGTCAAATGAAATAAAATGCCTTTTTAAATATACAAGCTACTGAATAGCCACCTAGGAATAAATTCCCCAATGGAGATAAAACTGTAAATTGAAGCCTTGAAATAGAGGAAACCCAGTTAAGCAAATTATAAATGATATTATAATAGATTAGGAATGTAAATAAAACTTTAACTTACACATCACACAAAAATTTTACTAGCAAGATGAAAATATATCAAAAGATGTGCAAAAAACACATCACTTTGGTCTACAGAAAGTTAAAGGGAAGAAAACAGACTTCAAAAATGTAGTCACAGAGACAAACATATCTAAACAATCATTATGACTTGATTAACCTAGAAATATTTTTAAATTTCTTTATGCCTCAAGGAAATATAAAAATGTCATTGAATAATTACACTTGTTTGACATGCATTAGTCTTAATTGTAGTTAGGTCATCTTAGCCAAATAAATTAACATTTTTCACATTCTTTGACCCAGTCCCTAAAACAACCTCAGTCTCTTGGTAGGGATCAGTGAATATTTGTTCAGTATAATTGGACGAATGTGTTAAAAACCATGTTGCTTGTCTTACAGCTCAACTGGCTCTGCTTTAATTTTTGTCCATTCTGCTCCACTATGTTCTATCTTTCTAAGAATTAATAAAGTGAAGTATAACAATAGTCATTTTACAAAAGTACTGACATAGGTTTTCATCAGACTGACTATAGTTTGAAAATAAGGTTGTTTATCAACCTCTTTGTGGTCTGGTGTTCTCAACTGCATCTGTCACACATTGCATGTGTCTTTTGTAATCAAGTTTCTGAGATTTTATAGAATATCTTCAAAGTCCATTGTGGGTTGATTTATAACAAGAAATAAATTTCAAAACTAACATTTTATTCATTGGGTTATGCAATTGCATGTACTGGATTAATTTTGCTGCCTCAACTTAAATAAGATTTTACCAAATCTTCCATAGATATAACTTGAATTTTCAATATCAGTTAAAATTTCAATTTCTAATTATTTGATATTTACTTTCCCCTCCAAGAAATAATAAAGAATTTGATCAATCTTAATTATACACCAACCTATTGCACTAAGCTGCCTTTATCACTAGCATATTTATAGAAACAAATTAGCATGCCGAAATAATCAATTAAAAATTTACTTGAGATTCCAAATGGAATTACAAGGGATTTCATAGAGCAGTTTCTCATTACATTTCTTAAATCCACAAATGCTCCTTTTCCCCTGCTGATCTACCTACCCAACTAATCATTATTCAACCTATCTTGTCAATTTAGGATTTGGTATTTTACCCTTTGTTCTAGAAATCTACATGATTCCATTTTCTCCCATTTACTTGGTTCACATCTGTTATGGTTGAATTGTGTATCCCAAAAAGATGTGTTGGGTACCATGAATGTGACGTTATTTGGTAAAAGGATCTTTGCAAATGTAATCAGGTCAAATGGTTCTTATAAAAAGAGGGGGAAAAGACACAGAGGGAAAATGTTCATGAGAAGATGGAGGCAGAGATTTGTGTTATGCTGCCATAAGGCAAGGAATACCTAGGGCTACCAGAAGCTGAAAGAAGCAGGCTTCAGAGGGAGCATGGCTCTGCCAATGATTTGGGACTTCAAGCCTCTAAAACTGTGAGAGAGTAAAGTTCTGTTGTTTTAACCCAGTATGTGGTACTTTATTACAGCAGCTCTAGGAAACTAATACAACATTCTTTCAGAACCCCATATTTCTGATTTCTGCTTGGAATGCTGTACTCCAACTCTTTCTCAATCTCTAGAGCTAGTTTCTTTATTTCTAATTCAGGTCTGGCATTTGGTTTCACACAATATTTGACTCATTTCCATAATCATAAAACCAGAGGGATTTGCTGAAAGGCTTCTACATGATGATTTGCATTTAATGTTAGCACAAACAAATTTGCAAAGTAGCCCTTAATTTCATTTTTTATTATAATAACTTGGAAAGCTATCATTTAGAAGTGGCAGAGATATTTCAAATCAATGTAAACCAAATATCTAAACTGTGACCTATATTGCTTTGTTCTCAGTATATCAAATAAGGTGAAGTCTGAAAAATGCCCACTGGATATAATAACTATAAGATTATTGGTAATTTTAGTAAGAGCAGTTTCAGTGAAAGGGTGGGGATAGATGCCATAAAATTCTAAAATCTCTGTGAATTAAAAATAAAATTAAAGTGCAATGAAAATCTAGGAAAAATAAGTGCAAACTATCACATAGACAAAGAGCTGTATTTAATATACTAAAAGATTTTAGAAATCAATATAAAGGTAACAATAGAAAAATTAACAAAGGACATGAATAAAAAAATTATAGAAGAAAAATAAGTGAACAGTAAATATATAAAAGAGATCAAGTTCACTTCTAAAATAAAAATTAAAATACCAATGTAACATTAGCAAATATTTATTTTAAAGTTAATACCCCCCAAAAGTGAAAGTATTATTAAATGGATAGCTTCATACATTACTGGCAGAAGTTTGAATCGATACAAACTTTATTCTGGATAATCTGAAAGTAAATATCAAATATTTCTAAAATGTGCATACTATTTGCCCACAATTTTACTTCCAATTCTACTTAATTTTTGGAAATAATTATTACCTCAAAAAATATTTATTGAGTATCTATGTATTCTAGGGACATTGCCAGGTATTGAGGAAACAAGAACACAAAAAGACATTGTTTCCTATCCTTGTGAATCTCACAGTCCATTGGGAGAAACTGAATAAACAAATATAAAAATTGTAGAAAATATTGTTAAGTAGTGAAGAGAAAATATATTTTACCTGGAGTAATAGGACCAAAAGGGTTTTATAGGAGAGAGCATCTAATTGAGAAAGCATCCAAGGGAGTAACAATAGAAAGAAAATTCTAAAAACTGTAAGAAAAATCTGCTGTGGCAAGAGGAAAGGCTAAGTGAGCAAAGGAAATCATTCATTAGAATATGCTGGAAGAAGTAGATAGGGGACTGATGATGCATTGACTTGCAAACTCTAAGAAGCATTGTTATTTGGATCTAACAATTATAAATATTTATGCACCCAATATCAGAATACCTAAATATACAAAACAAATATGAAGAGATCCGAAGGGATAAGTAGACAACAATACAATAAAAGTAAATGAGTCGATTACTCCACCGTCATTAATGAATAGATAATCCAGATAGAAAATTAATAAGAAAACTTGGCCTTGAACTACACTTTAGATCATATGGACCTCACAGACGCATATAGAACATTCTTTCCAACAGCAAGAAAATAAACATTCTTCTCTAACACAGACAAAACATTCTTTAGGATAGATCATATGTTATCTGACAAAACAAGTTTTTTAAACATTTGAGAAAACTGAAATCATATCAAGCATCTTTGCTAATCACAATGGTATGAAATTAGAAATCAATTACAAGAAGATAACAGGAAAATTCACAAGTATATGGATGTTAATCAACATATTGCTGAACAACCAACCCCAGGCATAAACATATGGCTACCTGAGAGAACCACCTCCACAACAACATTCACTATCTAACATGTTTACACCAAGCCCTGCCTCCCCACCCCAGGCTTTGGCAGATCTGCCTTTTCTAGTCATACTTGCCTCAGTCCCAAAACTGCAGGTCCTCTACCAAGAAGATTAAAGCAAACCTTGCCAACAAAGCATCTACTGGCCCACACACTGTGCAGGGCCTTGGTCCCCATTGCAGTGGTGGCAGCAGCAGTGGTGGAGACTGCAAGTCTCATTTCACAAGCAGATTGGTGTACACCTTGTTAAAATTGTGTGCCCCATCCCAGCTGGCCCAGTCCCCCTACTATGCTCTTAGCTGGAGTCCATTCAAACCAGGGTCACAAGCCTGGCAGTGTGCAAGCAGCCCTGATAGGGACCATCACCACTCCAAAGTGAATCCTACCCTGGAGTGAGGGAAGATAACCACACACAGCAGTCACATGGCACCCCCAGCCAGGGGCTGGGAGCAGACAGTTGGTCTGATTATAGGCCCTGCCCACTAATGAGAACATCTCAGTGGAAGACACAGGGAAAGTGCCCTGCAGTTTGGTACTATTGCCTCTCTGGCAAATGCCTGGTCTGACCCAACTCAAGCCCAAGGGGGTCCCAGACTAGTCCACTAACCAAAAGAAACCAAACACTGCCCACAATAGGCAAAGAGAGACACTGTAGACAAATGGACTGAAAGAAAAAGCAGCCAAGGCAAAACAGCAGGGTGAATGCAACACATACAGGAGATACCCCTGAAGTCCAGCTTCTGGTGAACAGGGGACACTGCATTGGCACTACAGGACCTGTTCCCCATAAGGCCATTGCTTTCAGGAGCGAGAGATATAGCAGACTTTCCTAACACATAGAAACAGACACAGAGAGTTAGACAAAATGAGGAGACAGAGAAATATGTCCCAAGTGAAAGAATAAGACAAAACCACAGCAAGAGGCCTAAGCATTTTATTTTATTTTATTTTTAAAGATTTTATTTATTTATTTGACAGAGAGATAGAGAACACAAGCAGGGGGAGTGGCAGGCAGAGGAAGAGGGAGAAGCAGGCTCTCTGTTGAGCAGGGTGCCAGATGTGGGGCTAGATCCCAGGATCCGGGATCATGACCTAAGCCAAAGGCAGCTGCTTAACTGACTGAGCCACCCAGGCACCCCAAGGCCTAAGCATTTTAAAATGGATAAAAGTAATTATGCCTGCTAGAGAATTTAAAGTAATGATCATAAAGATACTCACTGGACTTGAAAAAAAAGTGGAGGACATCTGTGAGACCTTTGACAAAGAGATAAGAAAGAACCAATCAGAGATGAAGAATACAATACATGAAATTAAAAATACACTGGATGGGGAGAGTCCAAGATGGCAGAGGAGTAGGAGACCTTAGTTTAGTCTGGTCCCAGGAATTCAGCTAGATAGATATCAAATCATTCTGAACACTCTATGAACTCAACCAGAGATCAAAGAAAAGAATAGCTGCAACATTTTGAATAGAAAAGTGACCACTTTCTGCAAGGTAGGAGGTGCAGAGAAGTGAATCCGAGGCAATATATGGGAACATAGACTGTGGGGGGAGGGAGCCTCCGTCAGTCAGCTACCAGCAAGTGATAGAGCGGCAGAGCACTAAATTGGAAATATTTAGAAGTCTGCTCCAGTGACGGACATCACTTAGGAGGCTAAGCAGGGGCAGAACCCTAGCTGGGACAGTGTGGTCTCAGGCCCCTCAGAGTCACAGGAAGACCAGGGGTGCCTGTGTGTAACAGAGCTCTCAGGCATCAGAGCAGGGAAGCCAGCTACAAAGAGTGAGCCCAGGAGTGGGTTGGTGAGGATGCAGAGAAAGGGAAACCGTCCTACACTGTTTGTGGGAATGCAAGCTGGTGCAGCCACTCTGAAAAACAGTTACAAAAAGTAACAAAATGGCAGTATGGAGGTTCCTGAGAAAGTTGAAAATAGAGCTACCCTATGACCCAGCAATTGCACTACTGGGTATCTACCCCAAAGATACAAATGTAGTGATCCAAAGAGGCACCTGCACCCCAATATTTATAGCAGCAATGTCCACAATAGCCAAACTATGCAAAGAGCCCAGATGTCCACTGACAGATGAATGGATAAAGAAGAGGTGGTAATGGAATATTACACAGTCATCAAAAAATGAAATCTTGCCATTTGCAATGATGTGGATGGAACTAGAGGGTATTATGCTAAGCGAAATAAGTCCACCAGAGAAAGACAATTATCATATGATCTCACTAATATGTGGAATTTAAGAAACAGAGAACGATAGGGGAAGAGAGGAAAAAATAAAACAAGATGATACCAGAGAGAGAGATAAACCATAAGAGATTCTTAATCATAGGAAACATTCTGAGGATTGCTGGAGGGGAAGGGGGTGGAGGTATGGGGTAACTGGGTGATGGACATTAAGGAGGGCATGTGATGTAAGGAGCACTGGGTATTATATAAGACTGATCAAGCACAGGCCTCTACCTCTAAAACCAGTAATACATTATATGTTAACTGAATTTAAATTTAAAATTTTTAAATAAATAAATACATACCTACATACATACATACATACACTAGACAGAATAAGTAGACTAGAAGAGACAGGGAATGAATTAGTGACCTGGAGGACAGAGTAATGGAAAGTAATCAACCTGAGTAGGTGAGAGAGAAAAAATTACGCAAAATCAGAATAGACATAGGGAACACAGTGATTCTATCAAGCATAACATTTGCGTATATGGATCCCAGAAGAAGAGAGAGAAAAGGGGGCAGAAAATTTATTTGAAGAAATAAAAGCTGAAAACTTTCCTAATCTGAGGAGAGAAACATATCCACATCCAGAAGGCACAAAGATTCCTAAAAAAAATCAACCCAAGGAGGTCTACACCAAGACACAGAGTATTTAAATGGCAAAAAATAATGATAAAGAAAAAATTTTTAAAGCAGCAACAGAAGAGAAGACAGTTACATACAATGAAAACCCCGTAAGGCTATCAGTGGATTTTTCAACAGAAACTTTGCAGGCAAGAAGAGAGTGGCATGATATATTTAAAGTGCAGAAAGGGAAAAATGTGCAGCAAAGAATACTCTACCCAGCAAAGCTATCATTCAGAATAGAAGGAGAGATAAAGAGTTTCCCAAACAAAAGCTAAAGGAGTTCATGACCATTAAACCAGCCCAACAAGAAATGTTAAAGGGGACTTGTCAAGTGGAAAGTAAAGACCATAAGTCAGAAATGTAGGAAGTACAAAAGCAGTAAAAATAAGTATATCTTAAAATACTTAAAACAAAAATAAGTATATCAGTCCAGGTACACACAAAATAAAAGGTATGACAACACTTACCTAAAATGTGGGGTGAGAGGAATAAAGAAAGGTTCACATATCAACTTAATATAGACTGCTATATGCAGATGTTATATATAAACTGAATGATAACCACAAATCAAAACATAGTAATAGATATGCAAAGTATAAAGAGAAAGGAATCCAAATATATTACTAAAGAAAGCTAGCAAACCATGAGAGAAGAGATCAACAGAAGAAAGGATCAGAGAACTATAAAAGAACCACAAAAAGTAACAAAATGGTGGGGCGCCTGGGGGGCTCAGTCATTAAGCATCTGCCTTCGGCTCAGGTCATGATCCCAGGGTCCTGGGATCGAGCCCCACATCGGGCTCCCCTGCTCAGTGGGAAGCCTGCTTCTCCCTCTCCCACTCCCCCTGCTTGTGTTCCCTCTCTCACTGTTTCTCTCTGTCAAATAAATAAATAAAATCTTTAAAAAAAAAAGTAACAAAATGGCAATAAATACATACCTACCAATAATTACTTTGAATATAAATGGACTAAACACTCCAATCAAAAGACATAGGGTGATAGAATGGATTTAAAAACAAGACCAATTTATATGCTATATATAAGAGATAATTTCAAGCCTACTTACATTGAAAGTAAGGGAATGGAGAAATATTTATCATGCAAATGGATGTCAAAAGAAAGCCAGGGAAGCAATGGGTACACCAGTTAAAATACACATTAAAACAAAGACCGTAACAAGAGACAAAGAAGGATATTATATAAAGGGGACAATCTAACAAGACGATATAATAATTGTAAAAGTTTATGTACCCAACATGGGAGCACTCAAATACATAAAACAGTTAATAGCAAACCTAAAGGAACTCATTGATACTACTACAATAATAGTAGGGGACTTTAACACCCCATTTACATCAATGAATAGATGATCCAAACAAAATCAACAAGGAAAGAGGGTCTTTGAATGACACACTCGACCACATGGATTCCACAGATATATCCAGAACATTCCATTTTAAAGGTACAGAATACACAATCTTTTTAGGTGCACATGGAACATTCTTTAGAATAGATTACATAATAGGCCACAAAACAAGTTTCAATAAATCCAACAAGATCAAAGTCACACCATGCATCTTTTCTGACCATAATGCTATCAAACCAGAAGTCAACCACAAGAAAAACTCTGGAAAGAGCACAAATACATAAAGGTTAAATAACATGCTACTAAGCAATGAATGGGTCAGCCAAGAAACCCAAGAGGAAATTTAAAATACATGGATAGAAATCAAAATGAAAACACAACTATCGCCGGGTGGCGGGGCGGAGGGAAGAGCGGGAGGGTGGGAGGCGCCGGGGCCACACGCGGAGGGGAGGAGCTGCAACCAGCGGCGGAGGGGCCGCAGAGCAAGCGACTACCAGCCAACCGAGCCGCCGCCGCTGCCGCACCCCCATGGCGGCCTCCAAGGACACCCGTGAGGACCATGACACCTCCACTGAGAATGCAGATGTGTCCAACCACAATCCCCAGTTTGAGCCTATAGTTTCTCTTCCCAAGCAGGAAATTAAAACACTGGAAGAAGATGAAGAACTTTTT
The DNA here is from genome assembly GCF_004348235.1 of Phoca vitulina. Lineage (NCBI taxonomy): Eukaryota > Metazoa > Chordata > Mammalia > Carnivora > Phocidae > Phoca > Phoca vitulina. The sequence continues at coordinate 19,457,020 of NW_022589710.1, forward strand.
AAAATGCGGGCGAAGCTATTCCGATTCGCTTCAGAGAATGATCTCCCAGAATGGAAGGAACGAGGCACTGGTGACGTCAAGCTTCTGAAGCATAAGGAGAAAGGGACCATCCACCTCCTCATGAGGAGGGACAAGACCCTGAAGATATGTGCCAACCATTATATCACGCCGATGATAGAACTGAAGCCGATCGCGGGCAGTGACCGTGCCTGGGTCTGGAACACCCACGCTGACTTTGCCGACGAGTGCGCCAAGCCAGAGCTGCTGGCCATCCGCTTCCTAAATGCTGAAAATGCACAGAAATTCAAAACAAAGTTTGAAGAATGCAGGAAAGAGATCGAGGAGAGAGAAAAGAAAGGGTTGGGCAAAAACGACGATGCCGAGAAGGTGACAAGCTAGAAGCTCTCTCCACGAAGGAGGAGAGCAAGGAGTCGGAAGATGCCAAGAGCAAGGCTGGAGCAGAGGAGCAATAAGACACCTCCCCTTGACTTCTCTTCCTTCCGTTCTTTTCCTCCTTTTCCTTTTTTTAAATTTTGCCCTGCCCCTTTTCAGTTTGTTTTTATTCTGTTTTGTTTTTACAAGGGACTTTATATAAAGAACTGAATTCCAACAACAACAAAAAAAGAAAACACAACTATCCAAAATCATGGAGATGCAGCAAAAGCAGTTCCAAGAGGGAAGTTTATAGCAATGCAGGCCTATCAAGAAGCAAGAAAAATCTCAAACAACCTAACTTTATACATAAAGGAGCTAGAAAAAGAACAAAAAACAAAACCACAAACCAGCAGAAGGAAGGGCACAATAAACATTAGAGCAGAAATAAAAGATATACACACTAAAAAAACAATAGAACAGATCAATGAAACCAGGAGTTGGTTCTTTGAAAAGATCAACAAAATTGATAAACCCAACAAGACTCATCAAAAATCGGGGGGAGACTCAAACAAAATCAGAAATGAAAGAAAAAAAAACAAGTGACACCACAGAAATACAAAGGATTATAAGAGAATATTATGAAAAATTATATGCTAAAAAATTGGACAACCTAGAAGAAATAGATAAATTCCTAGAAACATGTAAACTACCAAAACTGAAACCGAAAGAAACAGAAAATTTGAACAGACTAACTACTAGCAATGAAATTGAATCAGTAATTAAAAAAAAAGAAAAAAAAGAAAAAACACTCCCAACAAAAAAAAAAGTCCACAACCAGATGGCTTCATATATGAATTCTAACAAATATTTAAAGAAGAGTGAATACCTATTCTTCTCAAACTTCTCCAAACACTGGAAGAGGAAAAAAACTTCCAAATTGATTCTATGAGGCCAGCAGTATCTGGATACCCAAACCAGAGAAAGACACCATTAAAAAAGAAAACTATAGGTGAAAATCTCTGATGAACATTGAGGCAAAAATTCTTGACAAAATACTAGCAAACCAAATCCAACAATACATTTTAAAAAATCATTCACCGTGATCAAGTGGGATTTATTACTGGGATCCAGGTTAGCTCAATATTCAGAAATCAGTCAGTGCGATACTTCACCTCTTTGATCATTTCAATAGATGCAGAAAAAGCATTTGACAAAGTACAACATCCATTCATGATAAAAACTCTCAACAAAGTAGATTTAGAGGGAACATACTTCCACATAATAAAGGCCTTACATGAAAAACCTACAGCTAACATCATACTCAATGGGAAAAAAACTGAGAGCTTTTCCCTAAGATCAGAAACAAGACAAGGATGTCCATTCTCACCACTTCTATTCAAAATAGTACTAGAAGTCCTAGCCACAGCAATCTGACAGCAAAAGGAAATAAAATTTATCCAAATCAGTAAGGAAGAAGTAAAACTTGCACTACATGCAGATAACATATTATATGTAAAAAACCCTAAAGAGTCCACCAAAAAAACTACTAGAACTGATAAATGAAATCCGTAAGTCACAGGATACAAAATCAATATACAGAAATTGTTGCATTTTTAAACACTAAAAATGAAGTAGCAGAAAGAGAAATTAAGAAAACAATCCTATTTACAATTGCACCAAAATAATAAAATGCATGAGTAAACTTAACCAAGGAGGTGAAAGAAATGTACTCTGAAAACTATATAACACTGATGAACAAAACTGAAGAGGACACAAATAGAAAGATATGCCATGTTCATGGATTGGGAGAACCAATATTGTGAAAATGTCCATACTAGCCAAAGCTCTCTACAGATTTAATGCAATCCCTATCAAAATACCAACAGTATTTTTCACAGAGCTAGAACAAACAATCCTAAAATTTGTATGCAACCACAAAAGACCCCAAATACCCAAAGCAATCTTGAAAAAGAAGAACCAAACTGGATGTATCACAATCCAAAATTTCAAGATATACTACAAAGCTGTAGTAATCAAACTAGTATGGTACTGGCACAAAAATAGACACATAGATCAAGGGAACAGAATAGAGAACCCAGAAATAAGTCTACAATTATATGGTCAATTAATCTTACACAAAGGAGGCAAGAATATGCAATGGAAAAAGAAAACAAGTCTCCTCAACAAATGGTGTTGGGAAAACTGAACAGCTACATGCAAAAGAATGAAACGGGACCACTTCCTTACACCATACAAAAAAAATAAACTCAAAATGGATTAAAGACCTAAATGTGAGACCTAAAACAATAAAAATCCTAGAAGAAAGCACAGGCAGTAATTTCTCTGACATTGGCCATGGCAACATTTTTCTAGATATGCCATGTCAGGCAAGGGAAACAAAAGCAAAATTCAGCTATTTGACTACATCGAAATTAAAAGATTCTGCGTGGTAAAGGAAACAACCAAGAAAACTAAAAGACAACCTACTTGGTGGGAGAAGATATTTGCAAATGACATATCCAATAAAGGGTTACTATCCCTAATACATAAATACCTTATACAACTTAACACCCAAAAAAACCCCAAATAATCCAATTAAAGACTGGGCAGAAGACATGAACAGACATTTATCCAAAGAAAACATCCAGATGGCCAACAGACACATGAAAAGATGCTCAACTTTGCTCATCATCAGGGAAATGCAAATCAAAGCCACAATGAGATATCACTTCACACCTGCCAGAATGGCTAAAATAATAAACACAAGAACAACAAGTGTTAGCAAGGATGTGCAGAAAAAGGAACCCTCAGGCACTGTTGGTGGGAATGCCAACTGGAGCAGTTATCGTGGAAGACAGGATGGAGTTTCCTCAAAAAATTAAAAATACCCCATGATCCAGTCATCACACTACTGGGTATTTACCCAAAGAATACAAAAACACTAATTTGAAAAGATATATGCACCCCTATGTTTAATGTAGCATTATTTACAATAGCCAATTACAGAAGCAGCCCAAGTGTCCATTGACAGATGAATGGATAAAGAAGTTGTAATATATTCCATTATATATTATATATATATACACACACATTATATATATAAAATATCCCACTGTATATATTATATACATAAAATTCCGTTGTGTATATATAATATTCCATTTTATATATTATATATATAATTTTTTTAAAAAGGGGGTGCCTGGGTGGTACAGTCACTTAAGCATCCAACTCTTGGTTTCTGCTCAGGTTGTGATCTCAGGGTCCTGAGATTGAGCCTTGCATCAGGCTCTGCATTCAGCAGGAGTCTGCTTAAGACTCTCTCTCCCTCATGCAAGCTGGTGCAGCCATTCTGGAAAACAGTATGGAGGTTCCTCAAAAAGTTGAAAATATAGCTACCCTATGACCCAGCAATTGCACTACTGGCTATTTACCCCAAAGATACAAATGTACTGATTCAAAGGGGCACCTGCACCCCAAAGTTTATAGCAGCAATGTCCACAATAGCCAAAGTATGTATTATGTATTATGCTAAGTGAAATAAATCACTCAGAGAAAGATATTATCATATGATCTCACTGATATGAGGAATTTCAGAAACAAGGCAGAGGATCATAGGGGAAGAGAGGAAAAAATGAAACAAGGTGAAACCAGAGAGAGAGACAAACCATAAGAGATTCTTAATCTTAGGAAACAAACTGAGGGTTGCTGGAGGGGAAGGGGAGGGGGGATGCAGTGGCTGGGTGATGGACACTGGGGAGGGTATGTGTTGTGGTGAGCACTGGGTGTTGTGTAAGACTGATGAATCACAGACCTGTACCCCTGAAACAAATAATACATTATATGTTAATTAAAAAAAATAAAAGACTCTCTCTCCCTCTCCCTCTGTCCCTCCCCCTGCTCTCTCTCTCTCTCTAAAATAAATAAATAAATCTTAAAATTATCCAAGAATACACTAATACACTGAGGCTTCTAATAATCTGTGTTTATACATATCATTAAAAAATATTGAACTGGGGCGCCTGGGTGGCTCAGTTCGTTAAGCATCTGCCTTTGGCTCAGGTCATGGTCCCAGAGTCCTGGGACTGAGCCCCATGTTGGGCTCCTGAGCAGGGAGCCTGCTTCTCCCTCTCCCTCTGCCACTCCCCCTGCTTCTGTGCTTTCTCTCTCTCAAAAAAATAAATAAAATCTTAAAAAAATATATTAAACCAAAATGTAAGTTTCTAACATATAAGAGTAAAAAATAATAGATCCTAGGAAAAAAATAATTGCCAGACCAATTTATGTTTTTGTCAGAGAGCAATTTCCCAGATTAGGCAGATATCCTCAACAATATTGAGTTGCATAATTAACAATACTGCCAATTTTTCTGAATGGTCATGAAATAAATGTTTGACCGTTATATTCAACCAGGCAAATATCAGTGATATTGGAACACCTGGTAGAACTTTAAAGAGTGCCAACATACTTGGTAATTGGCAAAAAGAAAATTTCAAGGGATATGGGGCTCTCTCATATGAGATAATGCAAATAAAGCATTTGGAGAGGGAGAGAAGACAAGATGGGCTACAGTGAAAGTCAGTAAGTAGACCAATGCTCCCCTCTTCCAACAAAGAATGAATTCATTCATACACTAGTCACCATTTCCTTAAATTCATCCAGATTGCTTATATTCTTTTTTTTAATTATCTAAAGAAATATTTGTAGAACTTTGTATGGTACTAAAAAATAATCTTTTTTTTTTTTTTTTAAGATTTTATTTATTTATTTGACAGAGAGAGACACAGCGAGAGAGGGAACACAAGCAGGGGGAGTGGGAGAGGGAGAAGCAGGCTTCCCGCTGAGCAGGGAGCCCAATGGGGGGCTTGATCCCAGGACCCTGGGATCATGACCTGAGCTGAAGGCAGACGCTTAACGACCGAGCCACCCAGGCGCCCCAAAAATAATCTCTATTAATGGCCTACCATGGGTCAGGCACTTCATATGCATTACTTATGTAATATTAAGTGTGGCAAGCAGAATAATGACCTCCCAAAAACATCCATTTCCTAATATCCAGAACCTCTGAATATATTAGTTTACATGGCAAAAGAGAAGTAAAGCTGCAGATGAAATTAAGGTTGTTCATCAATGACCTTGAGATGGGGATATTATCCTAGATTATCCAAGTGGTCCAAATGTAACTACAAGGGTCCTTATAAGTGAAAAAGGGAGGTGCAAAGAGTGAGAGATTTGAAGATGCTATGCTGCCACCTTTGAAGATAGAAGAATGAGCTACAAGCCAAGCATGTAGGTAGCCTCTAGAAACTAGAAAAGGCAAGGAAATGGATTCTCCCCTTGAGCATCTAGTAGAAGCACAGCCCTGCTGACACCTTGATTTTGGCCTACTGAGATCCATTTCAGACTTCTGACCTCCAGAACAGTAAGAGAATAAATTTGTGTTGTTTTAAGGAGCTGAATCTTAGATAGTTTGGGTAACTTGCCCAAATTTTACCTAGCTAATGGGTGCCTGAAACAAGATTCAAAACAATTCTAATTCCAAAGTTTACTCACTTAATTCTACACTATGATTCTTCGCTCATGTATTGATATTACCATAAATTCAACATTTCAAATCCACACCAAGTATTTATTCCAAAAGAAAATTCCATCACTAGGGTTTGACTATGTATCAACACATGAAGCATCTGGTATAGACTGTCACCCTTCTGACTCAGAATGAATGAAAAGATGGTATAAAACAGTAGGAAAGTAACTAAAAGCAGGAGCAAGACTAGGAGTTTTACACCTGTAGTTGTGAGCAATGAAGCAGGGAAGCATTCTGACAGCTGCTGACGACAAGCAGATTGGCTGCTACAGACATCAGACTCCATGAATGACAACAGAGCTTTCAGTATGGTTCCTACCAGTACAGCCCATTTTTCAGTGTTGACAGACTCAAATAAACATTCCCATTTCCAGTGATTCATTGAGCAGAAACAATTTGACATTTGGACTGACCCATAGAGATCTCTCTACTAGAGAACATTAAAGTATACTGTATTTTTACTATTAATCATTTAAAGTATGTTTTTTTCTCCTGATTTTTATTGGTTTTCATGAAAATATCCACTGACTAATAACTCACATTCAACATGAATCCATTCAGATGTTCCTACTCTAAGTCTTGAGTTTTAATTTCTCCCCAAGCAACTCTCTCTCTTATAAGAGACTTGGCAAGATTGCACCTTATGTTTTAATTCTGCAACCTGTATAATTAAATTTTGTGCCTCATTTTCAGTAGCTATAACAAATAAGATGTTCTTCTAAGAAGCTCTCTGGGGACGCCTGGGTGGCTCAGATGGTTAAGCATCTGCCTTTGGCTCAGGTCATGATCCCAGGGTCCTGGGATCAAGCCCCACATCGGGCTCTGTGCTCAGCAGGAAGCCTGCCTCTCCCTCTCCCCCTGCCTGCCTATCTGCCTACTTGTGATCTCTCTCTCTCTCTCTGTCAAATAAATAAATAAAATCTTTAAAAAAAAAAAAAAAAAAAGAAGCTCTCTGATTCCCTGATAATGACTTTGGCTGAGAGTTTAAAGGAATTAGAATTGAATTTCTTCCATGAATACTCCTGTGCATTCAAAGGAAGCCACCTCATGCCACAATGCTTATAGTCACATTACTGCCGTGCCAGTCAGAATTACCAGTGAACTTTACTATTAGGCACTTTAAGACAATCAACGAGAGCAGAAAATTTTATTAATCCTGATAACACTCCATACCGTGGATTACTAACCTCCCACTACACATTTATACAGAACTCAGCACTGCATTTAGGCTCAAGTACAACCAAGCCAATCATCAACTCTCATCTTTGAGATCCTTTTTCCTGAGACACCTCATACCAATTCTATATTGGTTAGGAGACAAAAGACAGAAACTATACCAGTTATTGGAGGGGAGAGAATCTAATATAAAGAAATATCTTGTATTAGAAAATTAAAAAGGCAAAAAGGGAATACCAACGAATCATGGAAATAGTAATTACAAGGAGAAGATACAACTCTCAACAGCTAGGCGGCAAAGGGAAGAGGTGATAATGACTAAAACTTAGGTGCCTGGAGAAGGGATCCAAGGACCTGAAACTCATGATTTCTGTCTCCAGCCTTGCAGGTTCCCTCTAGTGCTTCTACTGGCAGATCCTAACAGAAAGCCAGCCAGCCTGCAAAGCAGAAAGTTTTCCGTGTCCCAGCTCCAGCAGAGAGGCTGTTGCTAAATAACCAGCACATGATGAGATGTTCATCCATTCATTCATTCATTCACCAAATATTTTTTAAATACCTACTATATTCCATACACTTGTAAGCACTGAACAAAAGAACAAAGTCCCTGCTTTTGTGGAGCTGACATTTTGGCAGGGGGAAACAGGCAATAAACAAATAGACAAATAAATATTTAATATTTTAGGTGGTAGTAAGTGCTTTGAAGAAAAATAAATCATGGTAAAGGAATGGAGAGAAACTGGGCCAGAAGCACTATAGATAGAGACAATACAGATAAAACATGGAGGATGGAAGGAATCCGTAATGCTGGAGTTTGAATCCTGGTTCTACTTCTTACAACTCTACAATCTTAGGCAAGTCACTTAAAGGGTCTGTATCTCATATGTGTTAAGTGTCAAATGGAGATAATGATGACAATAAATACACTGACCTCATAGGATTGCTGTAAAGATTAAATAAGTGGTATTGATAAAGTGTTTAGAATATAGTGTCATATTATTAAAGAGTGGTACAATTAGTAGCAAGAGCTACAAAAAGCCTAGGTTGGGAGTGAAGAGGTTTAAGGTAAAAGAAGAGTTAGAAGTTTTGGAAGCAGTAATGAGGAACAAAGAAGATATTGCCTCATCTCCAGACCAGTGGTATACAAGGAATAAGAAAGAGAAAACAGCCAGCACTTGAGAGGTCTATGAGGATGCTGAGTCTTCAAGGGGGAATGATGTTTGAGATTAGCAATATGAAAGCGACATTCAGAAAGGAGGCTGAGAATGCTGCACTGCAGATGGTAATGGAAGCAATTAAGGCAAAGAGGACACAGAGGTGGGAAAGAGGTATTTACCACTTACTACTTCACTTTTACTGAAAGTAAAAACACTGATTATAATGATAATAGTTTTGTGGTGGTAAGAACACCAAACACTTATTATTAACAATAATAAATATTTCTATAACACTTTCCAGTTTACAAAATACTTTTACATCCACTCATTTATTGCTCAAAATAAAACTATGAAACTGGCAGACAACAGACACTCACAAGGAGAGTGAAGACATAAGCAAACCTAGTATCAGTCCAATAACTCCCAAATATTTAACCATTGCTAGGAGAGTGAATACGTCTACAAAAAGCTAAACTAAAGCCTTGGAGAAAATATATTGTAGACACTTAGATGTTTTCACATATGTGTGAAACTGTAGTTGGGTTCTGAGCTGATGGTGTATCTAAATTAAAAAGGCTCTTTGGTGGAGCAGTCTTCTAACTAAACCACAAATTACCTCAGCAGATGGTGTAGATTCCTGATGGCCCAATCATGGCTGCTTCATAGAGATTGTCATATTGGAAAATGGCCCCTAAAATGTGGGCATTCTGCACACCTGTCAACACACTGAAGCCACAAGATGGGGCTAAGACAGTCTGTTCACTGCCTTCCTACTCAGCTGACACTCCTGGCATAACTTTGGAGACATTTGGGGAATTCTAACAGACTGCTTAGAATTTATATGTTAAAAAGTTGAAAACACCTTTTTAGGATAAATGAAGCAGAATTATTTCCTAGAGTGACACAGGATCCTATAGAACCCTCATCTACTCTCTTAATTTACTGATTAAAACAAAGAAGTAGAGTGAAGTAAAGTGACTTGCTCAAGGGCACAGTTTCACAGCTATCAGTGGCAAAGGCAAGGCTAAATTCTGGTTTCCTGGATACTGGTGCAACATTCTCCTTTAGCTCTATGTGGTACCCTCTCTTAAATATTATTGGGAGGACTGTACAGGAAAGACAACTAATCCCAAATCAAAACTGACATAGGAAAAGAAACTGGTGGGGAGGACATCTTTACAAGAGGCTTGTGACTAAGCTTAGAGAAGGGACCCAATTGTCTCATTAGTGAGTTTACTCATTGTGTAAAATGCACATATATTTTGCATACCTCAAGTGACATGGCTTAGAAGAACTTAACTTCCACAGCCTCTATTCTACCCAGTCTCTGCATTCAAACTAATTTGTAAACACCGTGAAGACAGTGACTCCATCCTCAAGGTCTTTGTAGTCCCTTGACCCAACACAAAGCCGGACCCACAATAGTTATTCAATAACTGCTTTCTATGTAGCTGATTGTAATGTTTGCCAAAACAGCCACCCTTTGAATATGGAAATTATTTTAAAACCTTTCTTCTTGGTTTAGCAAAGTAACATTTATAGTTCTTCTAAAGGAGTCTACTGATGTCTTGATTTTCCTACTCAATTTCAACTCTAAAGTCTGTGTGCTATTTTATTTAGAAAACATTTCTGTTTTATTCAGTCATTTTTCAGCACAATTGACAAGTCAAAATTATGATTTAGATTAATATAAAGTAACATATTTGAAGTTATAAAGCTTTGTTTCGTGAAAGACTTAAGCAAACAAAAGTTATTCTACATAAAATGCCACATAATGCAATTTAGCTGACTTGAAATGCAAGAAAGGGGAGGGAATATGTACAAAGAATTACATACAAATGGAGCACTTCTGGTTTCTATGGTAACCAACATAAAGAATACCTTTTTGGAAAATGGACAAGCAAAGTCAGTGAGATGTAAATTTATGAGCAAAAAACCAACAAACCAATCCAATCCTATGGTATGTAAAGAAGTCCACAGTTTTCCCCTATATCGAATTGCAAATTAAAAAAAAAAAAAGTCCTATTGCTAGCAGACCTATTCAGAAGATTTTTTTCTTAATTCATTGTTTTGCCTTGTGGATATTTGTCTACTACACAAACATTTATCAATAATTAGAAATGACTTTTTTATTGTTTACAGGACTAGTGATTACAATTACAGTAGGGAAGACAATAAGGCCATGATTCTCCAATAACCCCTTCTCATCAGGGTGTGGTAAGCTGACTCTGGGGACCAGGACACCCAACAGGATGATGTATTTGAAATTAATTAAAATATCAATAATGAATTTTGTATAAAAAGGAACATACATATATATCATTTGATATTCTATTATTCAGATAAGTAAACAAATCCCTATTGCTATAAAGACTATGCTAAATATATGTTTTTAGTTTTATAGATGGGGAAGACAGAGGACTATGTGAAACTCCTGTGGAGAACAATGGCAAAGGAAATGTAGATAAAATTAAATTTCCTTATAACATGCAGCCCATTGACAAATACTTGAGGCAGGCAGAATATGACATTCCTCCAGGAACTCCCAACTGTCTTAATATTAATGCCTGCCTACAGGGAAAAACAACCTTAGCTTGACATTAGCCAGGCTGCCAGGATCCTATGGTAGTGTTCTTTAACATTTGAAAATCCTTTTGGAAACTTCCCTTGTCTTTACCTCCCCCAACTCTAAAGTATATAATCAGTTGTTCCCCACAATCCCAGGGCAGCCTTTTCTGTCCATGGGTCCTGTCCATCATTTTTTGCACCAAAGATGTCTTAAGAATTCTTTCCTGGCCATTGTCTCTGAACCCCAATATTTCTACATCAAAACTATTTTCAAGGACAACGTAAAAACCAATGGCAGCACCCTGTTGCTTTTCTGACTAGTGTATGCTTAACCTACTCAATATAATAAAGATGGTCAAAGATTATATAATGTATAACCATTTAAACATATATCATTTTACTTCCAAAGTGAACAATGACTAAAATAAGACATTTATCTGAAGAATCATCTTGTAATCACATAAGAGTTACAGTGATGAAGAGAGTTGAACAACGATTTCACATTTCATATAAAATTGTCATGAATAGGAGAAAATTTCACAGTGTACATTGGAAAATACTTTCACCTAATACTGTATCATTAATATCATAGAGATGTCTAAAAATCAGTCTGCTGATGACTTTGAGTGTATTTAGTTTGTATTTCAACATGCCAGTTCTCTTACTCCATGTGTTATTCCAATGCTTTAAAAAGAAAGGGCTGTCTCTAAATACTGAGTGTCTGGATATCACACCAGCTTGATGAACTGATGCTGCTGCTTCCCTCAGTCTCATTGTAAAAAGCTGATCCGACAGCATTCACAGGGCCTTGGCTTCCCAAACAAGTTTTCAAAATCTATCTTCCTATGCCTTTTGCTTTGTTTGGAAATATTCCTACATTTGAAATTCCTAGTTTTCCAAAAACAGTATTAGTAGGAAATTATCAATGATGCTCTGAAAGTCTAAAATGAGCTATGTTTAGGACAATTTCAAATACATGTGAGGCAACACTCTTGAAATTGCCTTCCATGAAGTATTTTCCTGATTCCTGAGCCTTTTTCTACTGTCTAGAAAACTTATAAAATGTTACAATTAAATTTCATACAACTGAAAAATATGGATACTAAAAAAACAATAATCATTAATTCCTGTGAGATATGAAAGTTTATTTTTCCTCAACAAGTATAAAATATACCAGAAAGAAAATTTTGAATTACATGATCATCTAAAATTTTAGTGTTTCAAAGATGACATCATTTGTTTTGTTGTATTATGGAAGAGTACAGATGTTTCTGGGAGGAGCCAGAAGCCCTATCCACATTCAGCAGCTATAAAGTCCACCTGTCCTTCTCCCTCTATACACCAACTTCCAGACAAAGAAGACTAATTTCATCTCTGCAATCTGCCTTCCAGACAAACCAATAGCCTCAAATGAAGTCCCAGCCACCTATAAAGATAATTTGCCTAAAGGTGAGTATCATGAAATGTTTAAAGTGCTTTTGCAATATGCACTATGTTTGAGCAATGTATTCAAAGTATACAAAAAGAATATTTTGGCTGTGCTTTTTTCTTCTTAAATATATAGGACACAGAGCTGAAAAGTAATAAATATCTCAGTGCAGCAAACTTCCTCAATTAAAAGACTCCATTGTTATTGATCTTGTCCTTTTAGGTAGGCATGGATAGTGTTAAGACACTTTGTGGAGATTAATTTTGGCTTGAAAATTGTGACCACTTTGGCACTATACAACCTGTCAGTTTTCTTAAAGGGTTATTAATATAGTTCTTTCCTTCCTTGTTAATCAGTATATCCCTGTGCCCTGGGCTTAAATGGAGACTTTAGAAATGAATTTCAGTTCTGCTACACTTACATATTAAGACTTTTTGGTGCTCTTCATTCCGCTCTTCAGATCCATATTTCCATCTGATATCATTGTCCTTCTACCTGAAGGGTTTCCTTTAACATTTCTTTTTTTTTTTTTAAGATTTTATTTATTTATCTGACAGAGAGAGAGACAGCAAGAGAGGGAACACAAGCAGGGGGAGTGGGAGAGGGAGAAGCAGGCTTCCCACCGAGCAGGGAGCCTAATGCTGGGCTCGCTACCCAGGACCCTGGGATCATGACCTGAGCCGAAGGCAGATGCTAACGACTGAGCCACCCAGGCGCCCCTCCTTTAACATTTCTTAAAATATTTATGTGGTCATGATGAATTCTTTCCACTTTGCTGATGTCTGGAGACCTTTCTAGACAGTATACAGAAACAATTGTAGAGCTCACGTTGTTTGTTTCTCTTCTCTCAGGAATCATTGTCCTGTGTTGCTTACTGTTCAATGTCTGAAAACACTTGTTTTATGTATTCCATCTGTTTTTGTTGTTGTTGTTATTGTTATATTGGGAAGGTAAATGTGGTCCCTGGTACTCTGTCATGGCTAAAGCAGAAGTCTTATTCATTTATAGATGAAAAACTTAATCAACTTTCAGTGAAACCTATGTCATGGAATATGTTAATTGTTTCTTTCTTTATGCTTAGTCCTTCTATGCTTTATTAAAAATGTTATAAAAATAAATGCAACAGGATTTTAAAAAAGAATTTTGGCTGAGTCAACAAGAGACCATAGATAACACATCCTAAAGGAGGTGATAGAACATAACACACACCTTACAAAATTTCAAAGCCCTCAAACCCCTCACTCATATTGAGGGTATAAAAGGATCTGGAGTTGAAGGATAGGGAAGAAAGTATTTCTTTAAAGAAACCTGGAACTGTGTTGTGGATTTCACTTATTGCAAGGAGGAAATGCACTTTCAACTCAGGGAAAGGAATTTCAATGAGGTAATTCAGAGGACTAAATAAATACATGTCTTTTGTAATTGGAGGACCTAGTGGTCTGATGTCTACTCACACTTGTGCAATCTAAAGCATGATTTCTTCTGGCTAGCTGCTCCCAAAATGGCAGAAAAAGGAAGTAAATCCTGAGTTGCTTATGACTTGCACTTCAAGAACAAGGGAAAAAGAGCTCGCCTTCAGTATCAAGCCTTGTCCAAAACCCTACTTGGAGGGCAAAATAGATTACAGCAGAAAGAATCAAAAATACTGCTAGATTAGTTGGGAATGAAAAAGAAGTAAATGACTAGGTGACAATTACATGCTTATTCTCTCTTTTTTTAAGATTTTAATTATATAATTGTCAGAGAGAGAGAGAAAGCACAAGCAGAGGGAGCAGCAGGCAGAGGGAGAAGCAGACTCCCTGCTGAGCAAGGAGCTTGATGTGGGACTCAATCCCAAGACCCTGGGATCATGACCTGAGCTGAAGGCAGGCGCTTAACCAGATGAGCCATTCAGGCATCCCTACATACTTATTCTCCTTAAGGAAATTTTTCTTGGTGAGATATCCCTAGCACCCACAAGAAATAGACTCACTTTTAAACATCTGTTGAGCCCAAAAGAGAACCAGACCAGGATGGCAATGTCAATCAAAAAAGAATCCACCTACTCTTCTACTTCCACCCTCTCTCAAGGACCACAAATAGCTTTAGTAAAATGAGGAAGGAGTAGAAATGCTGATTAGAGAAACCTCAATCTTAAAACAAGTTTGGATATTTGATTATTATGAAGAACAGAAAAACGATTCTTAAATTGTGGCATTTAGTGAGTGCTGAAACTTCTATATTACCTGAGACACACCAGAGAAGTCAAAAAAGATCTGCCCAAGGAACAGGAGCAGAGGAAGAATTAACTACATAGTTTAGATTTAAAGGACAGTCAAGACAAAAGGAGTCAAAAATAAGGTGGCCTGCAGAAAGGACTGGCATGATATATTCAGAACACTAAACAAGAAAAATATGCAGCCAAGAATACTATAGCCAGCTATGCTGTCATTGAAAATAGAAGGAGAGATAAAGAGCTTCCAGGACAAACAGGAACTAAAGGAATTTGCAAACATGAAACCAGCCCTACAAGAAATATTGAAAGGGGTTCTCTAAGTAAAGAGAGAGCCTAAAAGTAACATCGACCAGAAAGGAACAGAGACAATATACAGTAACAGTCACCTTACAGGCAATACAATGACACTAAATTCCTATCTTTCAACACTTACCCTGAATGTAAATGGGCTAAATGCCCCAATCAAAAGACACACAGCATCAGATTGTATTAAAAAACAAGACCCATCAATATGCTGTCTGCAAGAGACTCATTTTAACACATAGACACTTCCAGATTGAAAGTGAGGGGGTGGAAAACCATTTACCATGCTAATGGACATCAAAAGAAAGCTCGGGTGGCAATCCTTGTACCAGACAAAAAAGATTTTAAACCAAACACTATAATAAGAGATGAGGAAGAACACTATATTATACTTAAAGGGTCTATCCAACAAGAAGATCTAACAATTGTAAATATCTATGGCCCTAACATGGGAGCAGCCAATTATATAAGCCAATTAATAAAAAATCAAAGAAACACATCGACAACAATACAATAATAGTAGAGGACTTTAACACCCCCCTCACTGAAATGGACAGATCATCTCAGCAAAAGATCAACAAGGAAATAAAGACTTTAAATGACACATTGGACCAATGGACTTCACAGATATATTCAGAACATTCCATCCCAATACAACAGAATACACATTCTTCTCTAGTGCCCATGGAACATTCCCCAGAATAGATCACATCCTAGGTCACAAATCAGGTCTCAACCGGTACCAAAAGACTGGGATCATTCCCTGCATATTTTTGGACCACAGTGCTTTGAAACTAGAACTGAATCACAAGAGGAAAGTCGGAAAGAACTCAAATACATGGAGGCTAAAGAGCATCCTACTAAAGAATGAATGGGTCAACCAGGAAGTTAAAGAAGAATTAAAAAAATTCATGGAAACCAATAAAAATGAAAAAACAACTGTTCAAAATCTTTGGGATGCAGCAAAGGCAGTCCTAAGAGGAAAGTATATAGCAATACAAGCCTTTCTCAAGAAACAAGAAAGGTCTCAAGTACACAACCTAACTCTACACCTAAAGGAGCTGGAGAAAGAACAGCAAATGAAGCCTAAACCCAGCAGGAGAAGAGAAATAATACAGATCAGAGCAGAAATCAATGAAATAGAAACCAAAAGAACAGTAGAACAGATCAACGAAACTAGGAGCTGGTTCTTTGAAAGAATTAACAAGATTGATAAACCCCTGGCCAGACTTATCAAAAACAAAAGAGAAATGACCCAAATCAACAAAATCATGAATGAAAGAGGAGAGATCACAACCAACACCAAAGAAATACAAACAACTATAAGAACATATTATGAGCAACTCTATGCCAATAACCTGGAAGAAACGGATGCATTCCTAGAGATGTATCAACTACCAAAACTGAACCAGGAAGAAATAGAAAACCTGAACAGACCTATAACCACTAAGGAAATTGAAGCAGTCATCAAAAATCTCCCAATAAACAAAAGCCCAGGGCCAGATGGCTTCCCAGGGGAAGTCTACCAAACATTTCAAGAAGAATTAATACCTATTCTTCTGAAACTGTTCCAAAAAATAGAAATGGAAGGAAAACTTCCAAACTCGTTTTATGAGGCCAGAATTACCTTGATCCCAAAATCAGACAAAGACCCCATCAAAAAGGAGAATTAGAGACCAATATCCCTGACGAACATGGATGCCAAAATTCCCACCAAAATGCTAGCCAATAGGATCCAACAGTACATTAAAAGGATTATTCACCACGACCAAGTGGGATTTATTCCTGGCCTGCAAGGTGGGTTCAACATCCGCAAATCAATCAATGTGACACAATACATTAATAAAAGAAAGAACAAGAACCATATGATCCTCTCAATAGATGCAGAAAAAGCATTTGACAAAGTACAGCATCCTTTCTTGATTAAAACTTTTCAGAGTGTAGGGATAGAGGGTACATACCTCAATATCATAAAAGCCATCTATGAAAAACCCACAGCAAATATCATTGTCAATGGGGAAAAACTGAGAGCTTTCCCCCTAAGGTCAGGAACACGGCAGGGATGTCCATTATCACCACGGCTATTCAACATAGTATTAGAAGTCCTAGCCACAGCAATCAGACAACAAAAAGAAACCAAAGGCATCCAAATTGGCAAAGAAGAAGTCAAACTCTCACTCTTTGCAGATGATATGATACTTTATGTGGAAAACCCAAAAGACTCCACCCCAAAACTGCTAGAACTCATACAGGAATTCAGTCAAGTGGCAGGATATAAAATCAATGCACAGAAATCAGTGGCATTTACATACACCAACAACAAGACAAAAGAAAAAGAAAATAAGGAGTCGATCCCATTTAATTGCACCCAAAACCAAAAGATACCTAGGAATAAATCTAACCAAAGAGGCAAAGGATCTGTACTCAGAAAACTATAAAATACTCATGAAAGAAATTGAGGAAGACACAAAGAAATGGAAAAACATTCCATGCTCATGGATTAGAAGAACAAATACTGTGAAGATGTCACTGCTACCTAGAGCAATCTACACATTTAATGCAATCCCCATCAAAATACCATCCACTTTTTTCAAGGAAATGGAACAAATAATCCTAAAATTTGTATGGAACCAGAAAAGACCCCGAATAGCCAGAGGAATATTGAAAAAGAAAAGCAAAGCTGGTGGCATCACAATTCCGGACTTCCAGCTCTATTACAAAGCTGTCATCATCAAGACAGTATGGTACTGGCACAAAAACAGGCACATAGATCAATGGAACAGAATAGAGAGCCCAGAAATGAATCCTCAACTCTATGGTCAACTAATCTTCAACAAAGCAGGAAAGAATGTCCAATGGAAAAAGGACAGTCTCTTCAACAAAGGGTGTTGGGAAAATTGGACAGCCACATGCAGAAGAATGAAACTGGACCATTTCCTTACACCACACACAAAAATAGACTCAAAATGGATGAAAGACCTAAATGTGAGACAGGAATCCATCAAAATCCTAAAGGAGAACACAGGCAGCAACCTCTTTGACCTGGGCCGCAGCAACTTCTTCCTAGAAACATCGCCAAAGGCAAGGGAAGCAAGGGCAAAAATGAACTATTGGGACTTCATCAAGATAAAAAGCTTTTGCACAGCAAAGGTAACAGTCAACAAAATCAAAAGACAACCAACAGAATGGGAGAAGATATTTGCAAATGACATATCAGATAAAGTGCTAATATCCAAAATCTATAAAGAACTTATCCAACTCAACACCCAAAGAACAAATAATCCAATCAAGAAATGGGCAGAAGACATGAACAGACATTTTTCCATTTATACAAAGGAATATTATGCAGCCATAAAAAAACAAAACAAAACAAAACAAAATCTTGCCATTTGCAATGACGCGGATGGAACCAGAGGGTATTATGCTAAGCGAAATAAGTCAATCAGAGAAAGACATGTATCATATGATCTCACTGATATGAGGAATTCTTAATCTCAGGAAACAAACTGAGGGTTGCTGGAGTGGTGAGGGGTGGGAGGGATGGGGTGGCTGGGTGATAGACATTGGGGAGGGTATGTGCTATGGTGAGCACTGTGAATTGTGTAAGACTGTTGAATCACAGACCTGTACCTCTAAAACAAATAATATATTATATGTTTTAAAAAAAAGAAAAAAAGAAGAAGATAGTAGGAAGGGAAAAATGAAGAGGGGGGAAAGAAGGGGAGACAAACCATGAGAGACTATGGACTCTGAGAAACAAACTGAGGGCTCTAGAGGGGAGGGGGTGGCGGGATAGGTTAGCCTGATGATGGGTACTAAAGAGGGCATATATTGAATGGAGCACTGGGTGTTATATGCAAACAATGAATCATGGAACACTACATTAAAAATAATTAATTAATTACTTGATTAATTGATTTTAAAAAAATAATAAAAAATAAGATGGCCTGGTGATTCACTCCCACAGATTGTTCTTGTTCAACATAAAACTTATACAAGAACCTATGAAAGATAAACAAACAAAAACCACAAGTGAAGAAGTGAATGTTAGATATATGAAGCTAAACCGGAATTCTACTATATAGAAACGTACCAAAATGATTAAGAAAAGAATAATGTTTATTTACAACCTTACAAGAAGTGAATGTTAGATATATGAATCTAAATCAGAATTCTACTATATAGAAATGTACCAAAATGATTAAGAAAATAATAATGTTTATTTACAAGCTTACATAAATGTGTAGAATAAGTACAGTTTTCCCCAAGAGGATAATTGAAATTAAAATAAAAGTTTATTATGATTTATTTTAAAGCTCTTCATTGTGTCCTTTCAAGTTCTTGCTTAATTTTAAGAACTCTTTTCCTTTCAGTGTAAACATTTTGACTTCAGCAACATTTTATAATCTATCTAACATATAAAATCACAATGCATTGCCTGACTAAATTTGATTTTCAAAAGTTTTTGTGTTCATTAAAGACAAGAAAATGCACTGCGACGAGATCAGGAATTATCACATTATGTATTACAGCCATTTATTTGTGGAAATGGAGCATGAAATAAACTATTTAGTTCATTAGCTCAAGTAGGAGAGCATTGTTCAAGCATGTTGTCCATTAATCACTGATAACCAGTGTTTAGTGTGCAGACATGCATGACTACGAACATGACTAAATAATGTAGAATCCTCCACAAAAATCATAGTGTGTGCACTTTTTATGTGTGATTTATCACAGTATCCGTGGTAGAGTCCCTGGGAAAAGCTTGAAATGGAGATTAATTAAATAGTAAATTTTTACATGTTTTTAGAAAACAGATTTTGAATGTTCAAATATCCTCCTCATTCCCCTTTTTCTCTTATGTTATCTCAAATGAAATTTGTCAAGACATCAGTAAAACCAGTTAAAGCTCTAACTCATTTCTGAAACTAATGTCTACCCTCTGTACTTGATAAGATCTTATAACAAATTATTGATTTCATGTCAAGAAGCATCTTCTGATGAACACTACCTAACACTCTCAGTAATAGTGAAAGGGAGGAAATCCAAAGGAAATCGTGTACAGGGTGTGTTTAAATTATCATTTTCATGAATATTGAAATACTAAAGGTAGGCTGATTATATTTTAAAGGTAAAGCAGTGGATAATGTTTTGTTCCTGAGGTTACCAATAAGACAACTTATAATACTAACTCTGTCACTTCCCAAATACACTTCCCAACTTTAATAGCAAAACTTTTAAATTTAAAAAAAAAAAAATAGAAGCCTTATTCAAAATAGTGATAATGTGGGAATGTCAAATGTTCCTATGACATCTGAATAAAATAATACAGTCACACAAAGGAGTACATAGAGCAATGAGAATGAACACTCTGCATTTCAACAATATAGATGAATCTCAAAACATGGTAAACAAAAGAAGAACACTAGTACAAAAACAGAGCAAAACTAAAATGCTGTTAGTAAAACTAAAGTGCTGTTAGAAGTCAAGTGGTTACCTTTGATGCAGGCAATGGTGATGGGAATAATTAATGACTAACATGAGAAAGGTTTCTGGGGTGCTAGTATAATCTGTTTCTTGAGCTGGGTGCTGGTTGAATGGATATGTTGACTTTGTGAAAATTCAATGAGCTGTATACTTATAATATGTGCTGTTTTCTATATCTATATTATACCTCAATAAAATGTTAAAAATAATCTTACTTGGATGCAGAATGGAATATATACATCTATATACAACTTCCTATTGATAGCCAGAGAATCTAGGTGAAGATAGACTGGGATACAGGTGCCCTACAGCAGAGGACAACAGCAAGTATAGAAAGAGGACATTGAGCTGAGGGCAGGCAGCAGCAACAGAAACCCATGCCATCTGAAGGCAGCACTCAAAGCAGAGACGCAGGTAAGAAAACACCAAGACAGGTATAAAAGGGAAAGAATGGACAGTTGTCATTAATGGGATGAGATAATGCTGTTATCAAAATATACTTTCTGATAGTTAGGAAATGCTTGTTAAGTACTGGCATTTCAAAGAGGCATATTTCCCAGATTTCTATGACAAGAGCTACAGCCACAAGAAATGTGGTATCAAAACAAGGCAAATCAAAAAGTAATGTCATCAAAATGGCAAATAGGAGTTTTATATCATCTTCTCCACAAAGAACACTGATTTTTGACAATCACCTACAGACAGGAGTGCTTTTGTGGAAGTCCAATAGTCAAGTGGAGAAGTTCCAGCACACCATTAGAGCAAAAGAATATGAGATTGGACACAAAGAAGAGGTAAGTAAAGACTGGAGGATTTGACTCCTTCAAATGCAAAGACAGCAATGCAAGACTTCAAGGAACATGAAAAATCAGAGAAACATGATACCACCAAAAGAACATCATAATTTTCCAGGAACCAACCTCAAATAAATGGAGATCTGTGATTTGCCAGATAAAGAATTCAAAATAGTTGCTTTAAGGAAGCTCAGTGAGCTATAAGAAAACACAGAAAACAATTAAACTAAATTTTAAAAATCCATGAAAAAAAGCAGAAATTTAACAGAGAGATAAAAATCATTAAAAAAGAAGAAAACAAATACTGGAGCTGAAGAATACAATGAAAAAATGAACAATAGAGAGCATCAATGGCAGACTTCATTTAAGGAGAGAAGAAAGAATCTGTGAAGTAGAAAACAGTTCATTTGAAATTATCCAGTCAAAGGAGAACAAACTAAAAACAACTTTAAAAGAGTGAAGAAAGTCTATGTGAACTATGGGATAACATTAATGAAACAGTATATGAATTATTGGAGCCCAGAAGGCAAAGAAAGGGAGAAAGGGGCAGAGAGCTTATTTAAAGAATTAATGTCTGAGAACTTTCCAGTTCTGGAGAGAGATCTGGACATCCAAGTTCCTGAAGATCATAGGTCACAGAACAAAAACTCAACCTAGAGAGAGCTTCTCTAAGACGTTATAATAAAACTATCTAAAATCACAAACAAAGATAGAATTTCAAAATTCTATTCAAAATTAGATTTCTCAGTAGAAACTTTACAAGCCAGGACAAAGTGGGAAGATATATTGACAGCACTAAAAGAAAAGGAAAACAAAACTTGCCAACTAAGATTAACTTACCTGGCAAAGTTGTCCTTTATTAATGAAGTAGGAGATAAAGACTTTCCCAGAGAAACAAAAGCTGTTGAGTGAGTCACCACTGGACCTGCCTTATAAGAAATGCTGAAAGGAGTTCTTCAAGCTAAAATAAAGGATACTAATTAGTAAAAGAAACATATGACAATATAAAACACACTGATAAAGATAAGCATATAGTCAAATTCAGAATACTTAAATGTGTAATATGGTGGTGTGCTAATCACTTACTACTAGTATAAAGGTTAAAGGACAAAATATTAAAAGTAACTATAGCTACAATAATTTAATAATATAACAATATAAAAAGATGTAACTTGTGACATCAAAACAGAAAATGTGTAGTAGTGGGAGCAGACCTTTTGTATGCAATCTAGATTAAGTTGTTATCAGCTTAAATTCTACGTAAGCTTTATGGTAACCACAAAGCAAAAACATACAGTAGATACACAAAAAAGAAAGAGAAAAGAATCAAAGCATACCACTACAGAAAATCATAAATTCACAAATGAAGACAGCAAGAAAGAATGAAAGGAACAGGGAACTAAAAACACCAGAAAACAATAAGATGGCATTAGTAAGCACTTGCCTATCAATTACGTTAAATGTAAATGGATTAAATTCTCAAATCGAAAGGCAGAGAGAGCCTGTTGAACAGATTAAAAAAAAAAAAGATCCAACTATATGCTGACTGCAAGAGAGTCATTTCACTTGATGAACACCCATTAAGCTCAAAAGGAAGGATGAAAAAGATATTCCATGATAATAGAAACCAAAAAAGTGGAGGTAGCTATTTTTATATCAGACAAAATAGATTTTTAAGTCAAAAACTATAATGAGACAAAGAAAGTCATTATATAATGATAAAAGGGTCAATTCATCAAGAGAATATGAACCTAACATCAGAGCACCAAATACTAACAAATCTGAAGAAAGGAAAAGGCAATACAATAATAGTAGTAGGGAACTTCAATATCCCACTTTCAACAATGGCTACATCATTCAGACAGAAAATCAATAAGGAAACACTGGACTTAAGTAACTTGAGACCAGATGAAACTAATAGATACAGAACATTCCATTCAACAGCAGCGCAATACAATACACATTCTTCTCAAGTCACATGGAACAATCTCCAGGACACATAATATGTTAGGTAACCAAACAAGTCTTAGCAAATTTAAGAAGACTGAAATCATATCAAGTATCTTTTCAGATCATAAGGGTATGAAACTAGAAGCAACAGAAAGAAAACTGGAAAATTTAAAAATGCAGATTTATACAACAGTGGGTCAAAGAACAACCAGTGGGTCAAAGAGTGAAATCGAACCCTTATCTTACATCACTCACAAAAATTAACCCAAAATGGATTAAAGACTTCAATGTAAACTTGAAACTGTAAAATTCCTAGAAGAAAAGAGAAGAGGAAATGTCCTTGACACTGGTCTTGGCAACAACTGATAAAGACTGTTTTTTAATCAGGTTTCTCTGACCCTCTTCTTGACTATGCCTTGACACTGGCCTCTGTTCTGTTTTAAAGAATCCTACTAAATCAGTTTAGCAAGAATCTCCCAACTCTGATATCTGATCACCCTTGATATCTGATCAAGTTCTTCATCTCTCACTTTTGATGTGCAATTCCTTGGCCTACTCCTATAAAGAACCCCATTAGGCCAGTTTAGCAAGAATCCCACTACTCTTGATACCTTTTATTAGTAATTTTCCATCCACTGATACCCTCTGCTCTTTGGCTCTAAGTCACAAGCTGCATTTGCTGTATTCAGACTTGAATCCAGTCTCTCTCCCCTATTGCCATAGTCATAACCCCTACTGCAATAATCTTCCTTACCATTTTTAACATGTGTCAGAAAATTTTTTTCTTTAACACAACCACCCTATGAAGTACGTAATATTTGTATTCCCATTTTTATGAGAGAAAACTGAGACTCAGGGTTCAAATAAAACTTTCAAGTACACACAATAAGAGCCAGGATTTAAAAGCAGGCATTGGGACTTCAGAGGCTGAGCTCAGCCATTATCCTCTACAGGAAAATGCTATCCAGCTTCAAATTACGTTTCAACCACAAAGAAAGTTCAATCGGGGTGATGTTAGACTAGGCTTTTATGGCTTATGATGACATAGGTTAGCAGTAGAGAAACAGACTAAGTTAATCTTCCTCAGACAACTCCTTTTAAAGGGAATGATGCTACATGAACTTCAATGGAAATAGAATTTAGTGTCATGAAAATTTAGCAAGTGAGAATGAAGTGGGGGGAATGTTGTTTTAACAATATCCACAGATAGTAAAACCTTCAAGGTCACTGGCTTTTCGTTGACAAAATGTAGACTCTGCTGATGAGAATTTTAATGAAAGAAAATATATTAGCTTTTACCCATACGTCAGTGAAATCCACATTACGGACCACTTTTGTTACATATCAGAAATCCTTTTATTAGATATAATGCAGTTCTTTCACTCTCTGTGCAAGGCAACCTGGCAGGTTAAAATAATTTCATGTTTTTGAATGTCATGCTTCAGGTTGGAGCAATAGGTTTAAGAGTTCAGCTATCCATGAGAAGAATAGGAAGGATTTTATTCCTCCTCAAGCAGTCAATCACTATCAAAACTGGAAGCAGCATCAGCAGGATAAGAACACAGTTGCTGTAGTATCAGCTGTGAAGAAAATGGGCCACCTGACGGGGAGGTCTGAGGCTGAGAGAGAAAAAGGAGGAGGGCAGCAGCGGGGAGGAGAAAAATCAACGTTTTAGGCCACAGTAGTGCACAAGCCAAGTTCAAAGGTCTGAGGACTCCCCAGGAGCCTGGCTGAGCTCAGGGCATTTCTCAAGTCCTGGGAGAACTGCTCTGAACCTGCAGAGAGTAGGAGAACATCACAGAGCACAGGAGGACATATGAATGCAAGGCAAAGGCTGACCAAAGACCGCTATTTATTTCTCCTCTTCTTCTTTTTGGTAACAGAGTACCCATGTTATAGTTGGGAACATGATCTATCAGCTCAAAGCTCCATTTCCCAGCCTTCCTTGCAGACAGTTATGTTACAAAGTTCTTACCAATGAAATGTAAGCAAAAGGAGTATGTACAACTTTTGGGACCTGTCCTTAAACAGGTAGGAGTGCGCTACTTCATGCTCTTTTTCTTTGCCCCTTCCTTCAGTGTTGGAACACAGACAGGGTGCAGGCAGGCCAGCCACAGCCAAATGGACAAGAACCACACCCTAGGACAGTGGCTCTAAGTGTGGTTCTAAGACCAACAGCATCAGCATCCCCAGGAAAATTGTTAGAAATGCAAATTCTCACGACCCACCCCAGATCTGAATTGGAAACTCTGGACATGGAGCCCAACATATCTTCTAATGTATAATAAAGTTTTTCAACCTCTGGTCCAAGGGATAAAACAGCAATAAGGCAAAAGGAACCAAGGCCCATGAATGACCTCAGAGAACGGAGCCCGCACTTACCCTGAACTGGCCACATATTTCCAGACTGTTGCATATTTTGAGGTCTCTCTTCTAGCAACTTACCCTTAATTAATGTGCTAATTAATACAGGGCCTATGTCAAAGTTTTCGGCCCAACTCCAGCCAACAAATCAAAGAGACTTTGGGAGTTTTGGCAAGTCAGCTTCTTCCATGTCCATTCCAATTTTTGCTCCAGCCCCCTAAGACACATATGGAGAATTCTTCATCATCTTAAGAATAATCCTTGGCATTGTTTCCAACACAACCTCATATTTACTACATCCCAAAATGAGTGAGATAAGAACAAAGATATCCTGGATGATGAATTCTAGGATAGTCTCAGCCACCATGTGGTTTGATAAATAGATCAAAACTGACTCTTCTCTCAGTGCCTACAGATTCCTAGACATAAAATCCTTGGCCTCTGCCAAGACAGTTGCAACCTCAGCCAATCTGTATCACCCATCTTCGAAACACCAAAGACCCACAATTAATTCCTCTTTGATGCAACAGTGATGGTTCAGTTCCAAATCTCTCAGGTAAACAAAACACAACCTGAAGACTTGTCTCTGTGCCACCTGTAAGCCACGTGGACAGTCTACCAGGGTCTGTGCTCTGTTTACTCATCCATTCAAGAAATATTTATAGAGATCTACTATATACCAGGTACTATGCCAAATACAGGGAATGTATCATCCTCCTCTCGTAAGTTCACAGCATAGACAGGAAGACGCCAAATGAAGTATCAGCCAAGTAAAAAAGTTACAACATAATGCAATAATGGGTGGTAAATTTTCTGAAAATATGTTTTGGGAATAAAGCAGAGGGCAAAAAATTAAGGCCAGAAGATTGAGTCAGATTTCCCAGACACAAAGACACCTGGATAGAGTCTGCAAAGGAAGATCAGGAGTGAGACAAGTGAAGACAGTAGATAAAGTCATTGCAGGGACAAAGAAAGCCTGTGTAAAATGACAAAACAGAACAAATTCAGTAGACTACAAGTGGCTGGAATGGTGGACATACCAGTCATGTGAGAGCACAAAATTACATACAGGGCAGTTAAGTAGGAACTGATACTAAAGGTTATTGTGAAACACACCATAACAATTTCACTTTATTCTGAATATTATGGGGAATATTTAGGATTTTAAGTAGAAGATAGACATCATTGTTTGAAATAGAAATAAAAATAGAATGGCAGCAATAGAATTCAGAATGGAGGCTACTATGTTAACTTGGATGAGAAACAAGGCACACCTGAACTAAACAGGGCACAGGAGATGGGGAAGAGAGATCAGATTTAAGAGATAATAAAAAGGCAAACTCTGTAAGATTTAGTGGATATGGTGGAAGACATAATTGATAGCCAAGGTGTCCAGGCATATGTAACTGACTGGATGGTGGTGCTTTCCACTAAGATAGACTATAGTAGAGGAACAGGTTTAGGGGATTGAATAGAAACTTTGTTAGTTATCACACTATGACTGATGCATTTAGCAAATGCATTTAGCACTGCCGAACACCAGTGCCCTCAAAATGCAGAAAGAGGACCTTATGCATCCCTCCCACAGGTCAGAGGACCTCAGGCTTAAAAGCACATCGCTATGTATTATTGGAAGGAACAGGCACCAGGTACCAGATCAACTATACAAGCATTCTAATATGAGACTGTTTCTACCTCTAAAAACACCTCCCCATGTGAGGGCCCCAACTCAAAGGTGGCAGGAGGAATAGAACCTGGGAGGGGTACATAGGCCAGGCACACAACAGAATTCAGACACAAAGGAGAAGTGTGAAAATTTCATACCATGGACCCTCCAGCAAGGGAAAAATCAGTAGAAATTGAGGACTAGTGTAAGAGATAACAGCCACTCCATACTTTCTCCCACTTGCTATCAAATAGAGTGCTCATCTCCAAACTATTCACTGTTGCCAATAAACTTCAGTATTTTCCTTGATTTCTATAAGGATTGTGTTACAAATGTAATCACTGCTATTTGAATTACAAATATGGCCACATCTCTGATTGGAATCACCTGTGGGGGGGTGTTCACATCACAGAGATGGATGGAAAAGCTTGAGAGAGACAGATAGGTGGGTCTACTAGACCAGAATCTGGTCCGTAACATTGTCTGCTGCCCATCAAGGTAGCTTTTTTATCTGTGTGGAGGCACCTAATAGTCTGAGATCCACCTGGAAATAGAAAACACCCTTCCTGTGAATGAAGGAGACCTAAGGGAAAGATACTAGGTATGTTGCAGCACCTGTCCATAGACATCTATGGAAAAGGTGCCTGCTCCAACAAAATATAAGCACAGGCCCAGCTTGCTGGATGCATGAAACTAGCGTTAGAGTTTCCCTTGGATGTCTGCTTTTCCATAGCTTTAAAATTATCCACAAGCAGCAGCAAAGCCATATTAGTTAAAAGTAACAACTCTGGAGTAGATGACTTGAGTTCATATTCCAGTTCTGCCACTCAGCTTGGGCAAATGCCATAAATTCTTTTTTTTTCTTTTTTCTTTTTTTTGCCACAAATTCTTTGTGCCTCATTTTCCTAGTCTTTGAAAATAGGGATGTAAAAGTATTCCAGCTTCATGTGCTTGTTGGTTAAATGAGTTAAAATTTGTAAAACAAGGGGCACCTGGGTGGCTCAGTTGTTTAAGAGGCAGACTGGTGGTTGCGGCTCAGGTCATGATCTTATGGGTGGTGAGATCAAACCCCAAGTAGAACCGCATTGAGCCCCGCGACAAGCCCCTAATTGGGCTCCGTGGTTGTCAGGGAGTGGGCTTGAGATTCTCTCCCTCTGCCCCACCCCCCACTTGTGCGCGCACACGGGCTCTCTCCTCTCGGTCTCTGTTTCCCTGTGTCTCAAATAAAGAAATAAATCTTCAAAAAAATTATAAAATAGAACATTACCAGATCAGGGACACAGTAAGTGCTGTTTAAGTGTTAATGCTAGGGGGCGCCTGGGTGGCTCAGTTGTTAAGCGTCTGCCTTAGGCTCAGGTCATGATCCCAGGGTCCTGAGATGGAGCCCTGCATCGGGCTCCCTGCTCCGCGGGAAGCCTGCTTCTCCCTCTCCCACTCCCCCTGCTTGTGTTCCCTCTCTCGCTGTGTCTCTCTCTGTCAAATAAATAAATAAAATCTTAAAAAAAAAAAAGTGTTAATGCTAGTACATACATCTGGAAAAGGAACTGGGGAACTGGAAAGTCCTGTTTAAAAATCGTCAGCAACATTGCCACCTAGAGGCCATCCTGAAGGCTTGCCATGTCAACAGGCCATAGCAGGATCTAGCGTTCTTTCACCTGAAATCAGCAATAGCAGTACAGCTCTCCTAAGACATGGAGCACAGTCATCCACTAAGCCAAATACATAGTTTATCTACAAAAAAGTTACCTAGTGGAGGGAGGGCTCTCATTCTCTATATTCTTACCAAGAGCAGTCACTCCTACAACTTCCATCTCTTCCAGGAACCCTCTTTGGGCCTATTTAAAATCCTCAGCCCTAGAATCTAAAACTTTTAGTCACCCCAACTCTTAGAGGATATACAGCATCCCATAGAAATATATAGGGTATGGGAATAAACCAAAGTTCGGACATGGAAACATGAAGGGCTCTCCTACTGCCTGCTTAATTTGGAGCCATAATAGGCCTCTGTCACAGTAAGTGGTATCTGGGAGTTCCTTGCAACTCAGGAATATGATTCCATGCCTATGATCATTGGCACTTTCTCATCAACAGCTCACATGTTGGACCTGTTATCTGATACCTGTTCTTGTCTGTATGTGTTCATTCTGAATCTGCTGCCTCTATAAGCTCTATACCCAGCTGACTGTGGCATGGGCTCTAGATGGTTTTCCATTTTGGAAAAGTTTTTTTTTTTCTTTTCTCCCAATAAAGGTACATTGTTTTTCACCTTGGAAAAGTTCTTTTTTCTTTTCTCTCAGTAAAAGCACATTTCTCCTAATGTCAAACACACCTTATCACATCATGGAACACTACCAGTGGTCCTATATCACACATAACTCCTTCCCACTAAGTTGACCATATTTGATTTAATAAGACACATCCTTCCAGTTGAGGTGTTTCAAGGTTCTCATTTATCCTACCTCCCTCAGCAACAATACTTTGGGGAAATTTTGAGAATCACTCCTGCAGTAAGACAAAGGACCACAAGGTAAATCCAAAAACAAGGATCTTTGAGGAGTTCTCAATATAAAGAAATATGGTTCTTAAACAAATATTCTATTCCATTCAATCCTTCAAAAGAATAACTAATTCTTAGGCCCCAATACAAAAATCTATAAAATTTGGAGACCCAGAAAATGCAAACTCTTCCACATTCCCCTTTCTCCCATTGATTTTCCCTGCCAAACCTGACAACAGCAAACTATAATGTGCTCGCCTTCTTGATTAGTGAATGATACAGAGTGTGAAAATAATACTGTTCTGCATGCCCTGTATCACTAGAGATAACCCCAGTTCCTCACTGGTGGGAAGCTAATCAGGTCCAAAGCATGCCTTCAAGTTAGTGAGGACATTCCCCCAAATTCAGGCCAGCACACATACTGGAAATAACCTGGGCCAAGGAAAATGGAAACACGTCAGAGTCCTCAGACAAGCACTATTGGTCATCACACCCAGGACAGCATTTGCTGGTCTCCAAAATTAGCTTAATCCACACATAAAACATTGGCCACAGCTTATCAATATATCTCATTCTACTAATTTCCCATCTATTGTTTTACACACACACACACACAAACACACACTGAGGTCAAAAACCTCTCACCTCTATTCAAGCAAGTAGAGATAGCTTCTCTTCATTCTTGCTGTGCCATCACTACCAGGTAGGCTGGACCCACTTGCAACCGTCTTGCTATATGTAACTCTTCTCTTCATTACCACCTCACAGGCCTCTTTTTTCCCCACTTCATTCACTTTATGTCTTATATTAACAGAACCCATTCTTCATCTTTTTAAAAGATATTATTTATGTATTTTAGAGAGAGAGCATGAGTGGGAGGGAGGGGCAGAGGGAGAAGTAGACTCTCCTCTGGGCAGGGAGCCCGATTCGGGGTTGGATCCCAGTTCCCAGTTCCCTGGGCTGAAGGCAGATGCTTAACCGACTGAGCCACCCAGGCGCCCCCCATTCTTCATTTCTTTAAGTAAGTCAGAATGAATAACTAATTCAATAAATGTTCCAGGAATACAACTCTCATTTTAAAGAAAGAATTATCCTCAGCGGAGCAAGACGGCGGAGGAGTAGGAGACCTGGATTTCATCTGGTCTCAGGAATTCAGCTGGATAGGGATCAAACCATTCTGAACACCTACAAACTCAACAGGAGATCGAAGAAAAGAATAGCAACAACTCTCTGAACAGAAAAGCGACCACTTTCTGGAAGGTAGGATGTGCAGAGAAGTGAATCCGAGGCAATATTCGAGAGGATAGACAGCGGGGGAGGGGGCCTTCATTGGCCACTTCTGGCAAGTGATAGAGCTACGGAGCACAAAATCAGAACTTTTAAGAAGTCTGCTCCACTGAGGGATGTTGCTCCAGTGACTAAGCGGGGAGTGGAACCCTCGTGGGACAGTGTGGTCTCAGGACCCTCGGGGTCACAGAAAGACCGGGGGTGCCTGAGTGCGGCAGAGCTCCCAGGGATCGGAGTGGGTAAGCCAGCTGCAGAGACTGAGCCGAGGCGTGGGCTCTCAGCTCTGGGTTGCCATAAACTGTGATCCGCGGCACAGTCAGGCCACTGCTCCTCCAGCAGGGACCCAACAAGCAGCAGATCCAGGGAGACTCACCTTCCTTCCCCGGGAGGAGTGGCAGGAGAGCGCACCGCAGGGATCTGCTGGGTTTGGAGACTCCACACCAAGTCGGGTGCCAGAGATAGAAATGCTCGGTCACAGGCCGGGTGAGCACGGAGTGCGGCCGGAGACCGGGGAGACGGGAGTGACTGACTGCTTTTCTCTGGGGGCTCGCTGAGGAGCGGGACCCCGAGTTCTCGGCTCCTCCAGGGCGGAGATTGGGAGGCCGCCATTTTCACTCTCAGCCTCCAAAGCTGTACCGAAAACTTGCAGGGAACAAAAGCTCCCAAGAGCAAACCTGAGCAGATTACTTAGCACCAACCGGGCAAGGGCGGGGCAATTCCACCTCCGGCAAAGACATTTGAGAACCACGGCAACAGGCCCCTCCCCCAGAAGATCAGCAAGAACAGCCCGCCAAGACCAAGTTTACCGATCAATGAGAACGGCAGAACTCCAGCGCTAGGGGAATACTGCACATAGAATCCATGGCTTTTTTACCATGATTCTTTAGTCTTTCAAAGTTAATTTTTTTTTAACTTTCTTTTTTTTGAATTTTTCTTTTTCCCTTTTTCAACCAACATCTTATCAATCCCTTTTTTAAAAAACATTTCTATTTTTCATTTTTAGAGTCATATTCTATCCCTTCATAGTAGTTACCCTTATTTTTGGCATATGTATATAAGTTGTTCTCTCTTTAATATTTTGAGATAGTTTCTTCTAACAGATCAATATATACCCTAAATCTCTAGTGTATGGTTTTGTTCTACTCTCCTGCCTGATCACATTCTCTCGCTTTTTTTTTAAATCCTCTTCTTTCTTTTTTCAAACAACTTCTTATCAATTCCTTTTATACAATTTTTTATAATTTTCATCTTTACAGTCATATTCCATCCCTTCATCATATCAACCCTTATTTTTGTACATATATAAGTTTTTCTTTCATTAAAATTTTGGGAGGCACTTTCTTCTAACAGACCAAAATACACCCAAAATCTAGTGTGTGGCACTGATCTATGCACCAGCCTGATCATATTTGATCATATTCTATTTTTTTTTGTTTTGTTCTGTTTTTGTTTGTTTTTATCTTTTACTTTTTTTTTTTCTTTTTCTTTTTTCTTTCTTTCCCTTTCTTTTCCCCCAGCTTCAGGTCTTTTCTGATTTGTTTAGAGTATATTTTCTGAGGACGTTGTTACCCTGTTAGCATTTTGTTCTCTCATTAATCTATTCTCCTCTGGACAAATTGACAAGATGGAAAAAATCACCTCAACAAAAAGAACAAGAGGTAGTACCGACTGCCAGGGACCTACTCAATACAGAGATTAGTACGATGTCGGATCTAGAGTTCAGAAACATCACTTTAAATATACTAGCTGGGCTTGAAAAAAGCATGGAGGTTATTAGAGAAACCCTTTCTGGAGAAATAAAAGAACTAAAATCTAACCAGGTCAAAATCAAAAAGGCTATTAATGAGGTGCAATCAAAAATGGGACCACTAACTGCTAGGATAAATGAGGCAGAAGAAAGAATCAGTGATACTGAAGACCAAATGATGGAAAATAAAGAAGCTGAGAAAAAGAGAGATGAACAACTACTGGATCACGAGGGCAGAATTTGAGAGATAAGCGATCCCATAAGACGAAACAACATTAGAATAATTGGGATCCCAGAAGAAGAAGAAAGAGAGAGAGGGGCAGAAGGTATATGGGAGCAAATTATAGCAGACAACTTCCCTAATTTGGGGAAGGAAACAGGCATCAAAATCCAGGAAGCACACAGAACCCCTCTCAAAATCAATAAAAATAGGTCAACACCCCGACATCTATCAGTAAAACTTAACGAGTCTCAGAGACAAAGAGAAAATCCTGAAAGCAGCTCAGGAGAAGAGATATGTAACCTACAATGGTAGAAACATTACGTTGGCAACAGACCTATCCACAGAGACCTGGCAGGCCAGAAAAGACTGGCAGGATATATTCAGAGCACTAAATGAGAAAAATATGCAGCCAAGAATACTATATCCAGCTAGGCTGTCATTGAAAATAGAAGGAGAGATAAAAAGCTTCCAGGACAAACAGGAACTAAAGGAATTTGCAAACACGAAACCAGCCCTACAGGAAATATTGAAAGGGGTCCTCTAAGCAAAGAGAGAGCCTAAAACTAACATCGACCAGAAAGGAACAGAGACAATATACAGTAACAGTCACCTTACAGGCAATACAATGGCACTAAATTCCTATCTTTCAATAGTTACCCTGAATGTAAATGGGCTAAATGCCCCAATCAAAAGACACAGGCTATCAGATTGGATTAAAAAACAAGACCTATCAATATGCTGTCTGCAAGAGACTCATTTTAGACCCAAAGACACCCCCAGATTGAAAGGGAGGGGGTGGAAAACCATTTACCATGCTAATGGACACCAAAAGAAAGCTGGGCTGGCAATCCTTATATCAGACAAATTAGATTTTAAACCAAACACTATAAGAGATGAGGAAGGACACTATATCATACTTAAAGGGTCTATCCAACAAGAAGATCTAACAATTGTAAATATCTATGCCCCTAACATGGGAGCAGCCAATTATATAAGGCAATTAATAACAAAAGCAAAGAAACACATTGCCAACAATATAACAATAGTGGGGGACTTTAACACCCCCCTCACTGAAATGGTCAGATCATCTAAGCAAAAAATCAACAAGGAATTAAAGACTTTAAATGACACACTGGACCAAATGGACTTCACAGATATACTCAGAATGTTCCATCCCAAAGCAACGGAATACACATTCTTCTCTAGTGCCCATGGAACATTCTCCAGAAGAGATCACATCCTAGGTCATAAATCAGCTCTCCACTGGTACCAAAAGATTGGGATCATTCCCTGCCTATTTCAGACCACAATGCTTTGAAACTAGAACTGAATCACAAGAGGAAAGTCGGAAAGAACTCAAATACATGGAGGCTAAAGAGCATCCTACTAAAGAATGAATGGGTCAACCAGGAA